>NW_025780773.1:0-31752 GCF_021130785.1 Homalodisca vitripennis
GGAAATCTCTTCCGCCCTTCCTTGCCACGTTAAGATATGAAAGTATTTTATTTAAATCTGGAAATTCCTTAAGAAATTCCTTGTCAGTATGTATCTCTTATAAGAGACAATGCTAAAATAGCGCCATAAGAACCCATGTTAAAATAACTCCATAAGAGCCCATGTTAGCGCTCATTGCGAGGGTAGTCTACTTCTGCCTTATGCTCGCCAGTGTTATTTTTAATACAGGTCTACATGTTGTTTCAAAACATTGTATGTTGTCTTACAAAATTGTATTTTTAAATAACCCCTTACCTTCTGTCATTCTGTATAACCAAGCATCCACACGTCATCATACTATTAATACAATTAAAGATGTTAAGGAATATGTTTTTAAGTAGAATACTTATGGTTATTGAACGTTGTACTTAAAGTGGAGTTGACCTGGACTATCATAGTTTGTATAAAAGTGCGAGGGGAGATGCGTGTATCTGGTAATCTATGGAGTCAGGAAGATAAAAATTGAGCTTATACAAAAGTGAGACGATTTATTACTTCCACTTTATTCTCACAGCACAGCTTTCACCTCCCTTTACTAAGCTAAAGAATGCCGAAAAAAATATAAATTGTATATATAATTATAATGTTTACGATATATTTATTTATAATATTTAATTATTACGCATTTCTTAATCTTAGCAAGTAATATAGGTTCCTTACGATAGCGCGTTAGTTTTAACGTAGGTTAAATAATGACCAAAAACCCGATATTTTATTCATAATACCTACTTAGGTATGTATACTGAGTGAATATTCAGACTTTAGGATGACTAAGAAATTTTAAAAAAAGACAAAAAAAAATCACAACCAAGTTTGCATACTGTAACTGATAATAGTAACCTATTTAATGTGTGTATGGTGTTTGGATGTCAGTTTTGGAGTCGGCCTGTTGGGGGTAAAAGGACATGTTTTAATGACAACCTATGTTGAAATTTACACAACTTTAAAGGTTCAGGTTAACTGAACACCATGCCGCAAACCAGATTTCTAAAGGTTGTTTCTTCAGAATGAATTGCTGGTTAAAGTTTTATAAAAGGCTTAATGCATTGTACATAAGAAATAACTAATAGTGTAATTGTTGCAAGTTGAAGAGAATACTTATTTAAGTGAAATCATTTCAAAGTACATACTCAAAATGTTCCTTTCAATTAAAGGACCACTTTTCATTGATAGAAAATCAAATACTAACAAGTATCAAAATATGTAAAAAATGGTGGTTATACCTTGCAGTAGAAAATATATTAAGTTGTCGTGAAAACTAATTCTTCACCATGTATATTCTGAGTAACAAATCGACGTTAAAAATGTGTATTTTGTTATATTTTACAAAAGAACACATCTTTTAATGCATTCCTATCAGTTATCTGTGGCTTCACAACGATTTCCAGCTAAATGGTTTTTTAGTCCTAATGGAATACCGAATGCTCAAAAATATTTCAATCTCAACACCAATTAATTTTGAAATGATTGCACTTAAATTGTATAGGAAAAAACTTGTAGCCCAATTTTGAAAAATAGAATTGGTAATGTTTAAACATATAATATTTACCTCTGTGAAACATATAAATTTTATAAATACCCTCTACAATTTCAGGTAATACATTAAGTATATTTATAATTATATATATATATATATTATATATATATATATATTTATATATATATATATATATACATATATGCATTAGTGTACATTCATTTGTAAATATATTATCAATCCACGAAATATTACGCAAGTCTGAAATAAACCTGCTGTCAGTTAATACTGGTTATAAAATTTAATAAACGACTCTTAAATGTATTAATATAATAATATAGACCATTTGTATTTATAATCTATTGTAGTTTTAGTTAAATAAAAGATAAAAACATGGGTATACAATAATCCTCACATTTGTTGGCGCATGCTTCAGATGATACGCTATCATTTCACATCCTTGCATCATTAAAGCTGTAGAGAGAAGTCTTGTTATGAGGATTGTCAAGTTTTGTTAGTGTATTAAATCGCATCTAGAGTAGTCTTTTTACCATTTAATTTCTGCCACTTTGTTTATTTGTTTTCTTTTTCAAATTGTTCATCAAAATGTAAAGAAACTTAGTGTATTGTCTTTCTTTCCCTCATGTTGTTGTTTTATCAGTGCAGTGTATGTAGTCACATTGTATATCCCGGCAAAGGGTGAGGTACATTTGGTTAATTGTAATATTAAACTCATGGGAGGGGACGGTGGTTTAGACACACAGTTTAACCATGATATTGCATCATTTATCCAGCTGGAGGGTGTGCATGACACAAAGTGACTATAATCAAGCAAGGTTGCTTTAAATGTAAAACACAAATTTTTACGCTGTATCACGTACGTTTTAAAAAATCACCTCCTGCCGTTGTATTTTAAGGGTAGAGAATTATCCAAGTTAGAGCCGGGGAAAAAAATCGTACTCACGGTGTAGTAAAAATCTGAAATAAATTGTAAAATAACGTTAGACCCCTTACACACGAACAAGAACATGTTTTTCATATAATTTGTTCAATAATATACACCGAATATATTAACGAATCTGTTATAGCTGGAGTTTTTATATATTTATTGATATTACTTAGCACTTCTATTACTTTTACTAAACATAGTACAGTTTTCAATCACTTTACTCATTGTAAGAATACATATCCATACAATATTATATCCTACTGTCCCTAAGATGAAAATAGAGGATCTCTACAGAGAAGATTTTTAATAGTCCCACTTGAGGTAACATTATCACGGCCCTTTCTCTGTGCTATTATCACAGTTGCTTTTCTCACGTCGCTTTTTTTATTTTTATGTTGATGACAATCTCAAACTTAATAGCGTAACCTGGAAGATAGTGTTTTTATGCACATCATATAAGATGATATTAACAATTCTTATTTCTTTATTTATAATATATAAAATAAATAAAATGTATTATTTTTTATGCATTGGCCAAATTTTTGTCTATCGTGTCTTCAATATATTATTGTCCGTATGATATTTAAAATCACATTTAAATACTGCATAGTTTCTTAGATTCCTCTACATTCATTCTTAGGAAATATTGTCACTATAAAGTATCCTAAGCAGGTTTTAACATTTACCGAATTAAATTAATGGTCTTTAGATATCTAAGCTGAAAATACACGTACATTTCATTTCAATGGCAAACCGACAGAGTATTAGTGAAAAATCCGAGCAAACAGCTTAAGGGATGAAAATCCTTCCCAGCTTAATGGAAATGGTGCCATAAATTATTTTAAGTTTACTAATACCGAAGTTTATAACCAACCAGAGCTAAGTTGAGGATAGCTTTACAAATACACTGATAAATGTTCTACGCTTGTCGAAGTCGGTATATCATTCCATAATATCAAACAAGTATTAGCTCGCGTTTTATGTAAACTCATTTCCTCAACATGCTTCTAACTAAAGGTTATTTAATACTGGCTGCATTTCGTTACCAAATACATTAGTAATTATTTATGTAACGGTAGCTAATTAATTTGTCTTTCTCTATATACTTCAGTTTCAAACCTGTAGGTTATAGCTTTGATAAGAGATTTTGATCATGCAACTACGTATTTTGTTAAATTTAGTTCGAAAATGATTGCGTCATTAAACCTATTACCCGAATATAGTATGTTCAATTTAGTTAAATTGGTTACCAGGTTGGTGAAAAGTGAAATAAAAAAAAAAAATATTGACTATCACTTAGTTAAATTGTTCAAAGCACGTTAGGAAGATATATCTGACCACGCTTCATAGCACGTTATTGGTTTTGTTTCAATGTACCACCAATATACAAGCAATGTACATGGAATTTTTGGTTTACTATTTTTTTGTAGTTATTATTGCCTTATATCGTCGTTATTATTGCCCTGGGCTAAAAAAAACTCATACACTTACCCCAGGATCAATTTTATTGACTTAAAACATAATAGAGTATATTGTACTGTCCATTCCATCCAATATCATGTATTTTGCATTGAAATTACGGTAGGATAAAACTTATTATAGTTATCAGTCGTCAATATTTTCTAGTGTTGGTTAAATATATAATATTATAAAGTATCTATTCTTATAAGCTATTTGATTATTAGGTCAAATAGACAGTAGTAAACAGTAAAGTTTGTTCAGTAACAATACCTAGAATCTTTGTTATCCCACTAGTCGTAGAACGACATAGTTAAGTTCTTATTGTTAAATATTTTGTGTATTAAATAATATTATGCTTAAAAGAATTATATTTATCTTTTATTTTAAAAATAAGTTTAAATTATGTCTTGTAACTAAGTAAATTATAATAACATAATAAGTAACTATGATAGTAGTAACAAATTCAGTTAATGATACAAGAATTTGTAATAAATTTATTCTACGAGAAGATGTTTTTAAATATGAAGTAGTGGTAGGGTAAAAGATCAAGGAATATAGGTAGTTCATGGAATATGCACAGGGAGTTAGAGACAGATTACCTGTCAAAACTCATGTCGAGAACATTGTCTTGTGGAGTCGGTCTCTGTCAAATCTTATCCCACTTGATATTGCCATCCTTATAACATTATGGAAATAAATGGTCTTAATAAATAAAGTATTAAAAATTACCATTCTTCTTTTCTTCTATACTGCAATTAAAAATCAATATATTACTATTGATTCGTTGAATATACTTATCATCAGACTTCTGTTTGTATGCCCCTTTCAACGCTTCTAAGAGCCATTTACAAAACATAACTTATATACTAACACAGATAATATCACTGCATTAAGTACGGGAAGAATTTCCCAGTATGTAGCTGTCGCATATGTAAATAAATAGCCTTTCAAGTGTCTAAAATAAGCATAAAATTATGTGATTGAAATGTTTCCGATACGCTGACTTTTGGTTTAGCAGGGAATTTTTTTAATAATTTTATTTGCTGAAATTGAGTACATCATCAAGTTTTGATTATCAAGAGACACAATAAATTTTTTCATAGTGAATTCTTGCTAATTTATTTTAATTTAGTTACCTGTGGTTTTATTATGGAAGTGATGGAGTGGCCGCGAATATTAGTTTACTTGAAAGCAGTGTAATAAATCGAGTCCGGGTTAAGAATACTATGTTACTAGTAGTTATACAGTACTAAGTAACATTAGTAAAAATAAAAAGAGCAGGCATGAGTAGGCAGGTAGGGAACGCACTGACCATCAAGCATTAAGGACCATATGTTTGAATACCTTCCTAAACTTAGAATGTGAAGAGTAACTGATTACCTTTACGATTTCCCCAGGAGAGTCAATTCTGGCTGGTTTAGACCTTCCCGTTGAACCCACAGTGGGTACATCAATAACCGATGTGTCACTTTGGCCGCAGCACAAAGGTTCTTATAGAACTAGGTGCAATTTTCTAAACTTCTTTCCTTAAGAGAACAAAAAAAACTTGGTATCATCCCACATCTAAAAGCAAGATCGTCTGGGCATACTCTTGCTCTTAGTATATATCGGCTTACTTGTTTCTTAACAAAGCGTTGGGTTTAATGAAATTTTGTTATATCTAAACTTTGAAATCCCTAGAGTACTGAATATTTCAAACAATGAACGCAGTTTCTACCTAGACATAACTTTTTTTATAAATTGCGTGTTAAAGTCACTGATTATCTTTGTTACATACATCTTTGCCATCACTACCTCAAAACTTAATTGGAGAGTAATTTTATTCCAATGAAATGGGTTTGTAAATGAGGACCAAAACCACGTTGTTCATAGATTCTGCCTTCATTCACAAAAATTTTATAAGAATAAGTTATATTTAAAATAACCAAGATAGACTTTACAAAAAATTAAGCTAATACAAAAATTTATGGTTTTTTTAATAGCTGTACTCTGTTAGTTACAGGAATTTCTAGCTTTCAAGAACTGTAAAATTTTATATAATTCATTTTAAATATGACAACGCCTTCACAAGTTAAGGGGAGATGTACGCTCAAAAGCCCGTAATGTTAAACATATGCTAATATATAACCCATTATCTCAGAAAGTATCAGAGTGATAAAATTTTATACCCTAAAATAAACATAGTATTCTAAAGACACCCTACTAATTTCATTGAATTTCATTAACTTTTTGGCATTATTTTTATTTTTTAAATATTTGTAAATTTGTTTGCGTATAATTTTGGATTACTATTTTAAAATAATTTTTATTGTTGAGCTAGAAGTCTAAATCTAGTAGGGGTTGTGTAAACAGACATTCCTTATAACCTGTTAAAAATTTGAAATGAATTTGGCCTTCTACTTTCTGAGATAATGGGACTTTTGTGTAAAAAAACTGATTTTTCGGGAAATCACGAAAACATGATAAACATATATTTACTTACATTTCAAAACATTCCAGCTTCGTAATTCTGATCATTTTCCTTCTTAACATCGAGGAGTTTCTTCATGATCACCCTGGTCCTTTTTCTGGCTAGCTTTGTCTTCTCTTCACATGCTATATCTGATTTTATCATCCAACCTCGATCAATTTCACTAAGGCACTTTGCAAAATTTTTGCCAATTTTGACCCCAAGCCCTTTTAAAACTGCTAATCTCCCCTACAAGAGTTTTGTAGTCCCTACAAAGTTATTTTTTGGCACTTTGGACCAGAGAACAGAATTGAAGCTTTCGTTAATATTTTGAGTGCGGCCGTGCAGGACTAACAACTATAACAACTCAGTTTTTGCCAGGTCCCGGAATATAGGTTTTATCAGATCAATTATGGGCTGGTCCAGTGAATTTTTATGTTCATATGTTTTAGCATCCCGAATGGCTTGCTTATACCTACACCATATGTCGCAAAGCTGATGCTGTGGGTTGTCGTCCATGGACGCTTTATGCAAGAAAAAATATTATTATTATATTATTTAGGATCCGTATGTGCATGTATTATATATTATTTTAATCAGAACAAACAAAACAATACAAAAAAAAATATTAAAAAAATAAATAAAAATTTTTAATTTTTCGGGCGTACATCTCCCCTTAAGTTTTGAAATATTGTGCTGAAACATTTAAAGAGTTCAATATTATTTATTTGCAAGTGTTTCTTAGTAATAATAACTTACCTCACAGACAAGTGTTATTTGATAATATAACGAAAAAATTAATATTTATATAAGTATAAAATACACAATAAACTATTAAAATCTTAACAGATTAATTCTATATATTAGCTTCTTATGAAAACTATATAACACTTCATGTACAACTCATACATGACTAAGTATGATCCAAGTTAATTGAATAAGCAATATTGAATTAAACAAGGGATCGATCGCCTCAAGAACAGGTCGGTTGTATTGTTTGAAACAAAAGCAGTTTTAAAAAAGGGTTTTCACTCCGGGTGACTTCTTCTGTTCAACTTTTCAAACAAACCTAACAAAAGTTTCTTTGTAAACACTTTAGATAATGAACTTTTGTTTTCAAGAAAATTACTGTTATATCGTTAGTAACCAAAATCGTTACATCTTGAATTTATGACATTTTTCAACTACTACTGTGTATATCAATGTAAATGTAAATAATATTTTTTTAACTCTTTATTATATGCATTATTTTCATAATTAGTACCATTTTCTTTATATAAAATATAGCTATTGGTTTTAAAAGTACTCGCACACAGGCTAGGACCATGTAAATAAACCGTAGATGAAACTGCACAGATGTTTAATATAATATATGTTCGTTGTTTATATATGGAATACTAGTAATCTAAAATTTATTTAAAGTATTGTAACATTATTATTATTTTAATAAATATAGAATAGCTTCACTCATTTACTTCATCGGATCCACCATTTCTTAAATATAATCGAGACGACTCCTAAGGGCTGGTTACTCGTAACCATATGGGCTTGGCGGCCCCGGGTTCCCCGAGCAAGTTGTCAGTATAGACTGGTTGGCATTATGCGTCCCAGGAAAAAGCTGTGCAGACTATCAGCGCAGCCCATGCACTGACTGCGCTGTGGGTGCTACAGACAGGGAGAAGCGTCCCTGGTCAGTAGACCTAGTACATTTCCATCTTAAAGCTTATATGCACTGATTGATACTAGCTTGAAGTGGTTTACCCGCAAAACGGCCATGATTACCCCGCATGGGTGAAACAGGGATCTAGGTGGACGTGGTGTGCTGGCAACTGAGGAAAAGGTCTGCTTGCAGGATTCTGGATCCAACACTTCACTTTGATATCACTAAACCCTGGATGTACTGGGGTTGAGACCTGGCCCATCTTAACCAGGGGGCCCCCCGTTTGGCTCAGTCAGCGGTGGAGGTATTGGTCAAGGGGCTTTCAATTCTGATAACCTACTGAACTCTCCAAGGCCGCTATACTTGGTCAGTGTTGCGGCTAAAGAGGGCAAGGGACGGAAAGGATGGATTGGAGGTTCCTATGGAGTCGTAGGGGAGTGGAAGGCGGAATGCAGGCCTGCTGGGTAGAACCCACTGGCCGGTCGCTAGCTTATGCCCCGGCTGTGGTTCCGGGAACGAGCCCCTGCACCTGAATGGGGATAAATGCTTCAATAAACAATAATGAGTGGTAAATTTGAACCATCTTCGACAAAGTAAAAGAAGGAAGGACAAGGAAGGCTGGTTCTGGCGGGTCCCGTGGCTTTTGCGAAAGAGCTCGAAAACCACCTCAAGCTGCTTTCTCGGGAGCTCAATCGGCTAGGTCATCAACGTCCGAAGGAAAAGACACACTCATGGAGATTGCTGAAAGCACGCTCAATAAGGAAGGTACACCTCTCAATGAGAACCTACATGGGAAAGATAACAGGTAGAGTACGAATGTGAAGGAGCATCCTAAGAGTCTTGCGAGAGCAGTCTCCAATGTAGAAGTCCTTAGGCAATTGGCTGACACGGCAAACACTGAAGTGGAACAGGGCCTCAAAGCCATTGAAGAAGTTCTAAAAGAGTTTGAAACCGTTATTAAGACGAACCATCGAGTCCCCACTGTAATTAAGAGTGGCGTGGCAAGGATCAGGGAGTCTTTGTACGGAATCCACACGAGCCGGAACCAGCGTAGAGAGGCAGTCATCTCGGAACGAGAATTGGTCGGCACCACTACCTCTCCAGTCGAGATAAGGAGTGGTAAGAGGAAGAGGGTAATGCCAGGCGAAGTTGCTAGACTGGAGGTCAACTTGCCCCCCTCTAACGATAAGTGACCCGGTGGGGAGTGGCCACGCCGGCTAGACCTCGTTCTGAGCCCACAGCTGAAAAAGGGCTCCTCTAACGCCGAACGGGTCCACTCAAAGGAGAACTCTGACAAGAAGACCGTCAGAATGGGAAAGAAAAGGCTTAGAAAAGAAAAGCAAGCTGCGAGGACCGTAAAGAAGAAGTTTGAGGCTCTGCAGACACAGGCAGCTCCTGCCGCCTCCTCTGAAACGGCAAAGCCGAAGAAAGAAGAGAGGAAGAATACGCGTCCGGATGCAGTCCTCATTCGACCAACCACTGGGAAGTCGTATGCGGACCTGCTAAAGGACATCCGTTCAAAGATCAAGCCAGAGGACTCGGGGGCGGAAGTCCGGGCTAATTCGTCCGACCCGCACCGGCGGTCTTCTGGTGGAGCTCGGGTCGAAGACCACAGACAAAGACGGGTTCAGCTCGGCTTTGAAGACGGCCATTGGCGAGATCGGCACCGTCAGTGTTTTAGACCCTAGATCTTCGATAGAGATCCGAGACCTGGACAGTCTCTCTACGGCGGAGGAGGTTCAGGAGGCTGTTGAAAGGGGGCTCGGTGCTAGCGCAGGGGTGGACAAGGTGTTTCCTGACACAACCAAACAGAAGGGAGCACAAACTCGCAGTTATCTCTCTGTCTGAGTGGGGAGTTAATCAGCTGCTGAGGACAGCAAAAATAAAAGTTGGGTTGGTCAATTGCAGGATTTGTTGAAGGGGGGAAGTGACCAGATGCTTCAGATGTTTCAGCTACGGCCATCTGCAGACGGACTGCAAAGGGACCCGTCAGGAAGGCATTGAACCTTTGCCTGAAGTGCGGGGAGAGCGGACACAAGCGCGATAACCTGTGCTGCTAAGGCAAAATGTTTTTTCTGTGTGCTAACGAAGGTCATGGCACCGTTGACACCAAGCACACTGCTGGCTCGAGAAACTGTCTCACGTTTTAAGAGAGCTCTTGAGGCTTCTAGAACAAAAAAGTGATGCGTGTCCTCCAAGGCAATCTCCATCGTAGCTAACGATCTTCTTTCCCAGCTTATTCATGGAAAAACAGATCGATCTGCTCATCTTAAGCGAGCACCACTGGTCTCGTCGGAGCGGACCCAACTGGTTTCCGAAACTATCTGGGGACCACTGTCATCTGGGTCCCGAATACCAACGTGTTTGGTTAAAGGTCACGGTAGGAGCAGAGGAATTGTATGGGTGAATGCCAGCGACGCAATTTTTGTGAACTGCTATTTCTCACCTAATGTTAACATAGCGGATTTCCAGAATCAGCTGGGATGACCTAGACGATATTATCTTGACCCTAGGTAACAGTAGGATAATTATAGCTGGAGACTTCAACGCCAAGTCTGTAGATGGGGCATGCCTGCGACGGATGTGAGGGGTTTCCGGATTCTGGAGATTGCAGCCCGGACCGGTCTAGTGGTCTCTAATGTGGGGAGTGCACCCACTTTTAGAAGACCAGGTTACGGGGATGGCCCCGATGTCACTTTTTCGTCGGAGGGACTCGCAGGAAGAATCACGGACTCGAGGGGTGATTGAGGATTATACCGGTTCCAATCACCAGTACATCACCTTCAGTCTCATCGAAAGCAGACTGAGCCGAATCGTATGAACTCGGGCTTTAGGTTGGAATGCTTCTAGGCTCAGTGCTGAATCCTTGTCCTTGGCGATTGACGAGGGCAAGGAGACAGTTCTCTCTTTAAGCACGTGGTGCCCACAGAAATTTTTGACGCCAATATGAGTCTCGTTGCGCGCGGTTTGTGACGCCCGCAATGCTGCGGAAAAGGATCCTTGCGGAGAAACAGGTGGCTCGGCTTAATGGTGGACTGAGTTTATCGCCAATCGACGGAGAGGTTGTTTGAGGCTTAGACGGAAGGTCGCCGGGGGAAGAAGGGGGGGTCTGGTTCCCGAAGCTCTAATGCAAGAATACAGTTATTTCCTTGCAGCAGAAGCGCTACAGGAAGAATGTCGTAGCAGTGCAGAGGAGAGGATCTCTCCGGATTTTATCTCAGGCAGGCGATCACGGTGAGCAAGGCCTCCAGGTGGAAGGAGGTGAAGAACGATCATAAACGCCGATCCTTGGGGATTGGGCTACTAAAATCGTCATGAAACGGCTAGGTGTCCCCTAACATGAGCGCGGCCCAACTGAAGGTAATAGTTGATGCTCTGTTTCCGTCTCAACCAGATTAGGCCGGAGGAGCATATCGCAGTTCGTCCCGAAGAGGTAACTGCGTTCAGTGAACTAGAGCAGAAGAGTGCCATCGCTTCAATGCGCTGTTGGAAAGCTCCCGGGCCCGATGGAATCCCAGCGGAAGTGCTGAGAGTAGTGGCTAGTGTTTTCACCGCAGCTGCTGCTTAATATGTATAACAGTTGCCTGCTAGAAGGCGTGTTTCCTCAACGTTGGAAGGTCCAGCGCCTGGTGTTGGTCAGCAAGGGAAAATGAGACCCCACAAGCCCGTCCGCAAAAAGACCCCTCTACATGCTGGACACAGCGGGGGAAACTCCTTGAGCGTTTGCTCAAACCTAGGCTGATCCAGGCTTTTGAAGTCGGCGGGAAGACTATCTGACCGCCAGTTCGGTTTCCGCGCAGGTCGTTCTACGATTGGTGCTGTCAGCGAGGTTGTCAGAGCGTTTCGAGTCAGTACAGCAGGGAGACCATCGGTTACCGAAACTGGTAATGCTGGTAACACTGGACGTAAGGAACGCCTTTAACATGGCCAGTTGGGCTGACATGCTCGGTGCCCTACAGTCCACGTTTTTGATTCCACCGTATCTCTTGAGGCTGCAAAATAATTACCTTAGGGGTCGGAAACTAGTCTTTGGAACGTTAGACGGACCTCGTAGTAGGGAAGTGACGGCAGGTGCTGCCCAAAGGCTCGATTCTTGGCCCAGATCTGTGGAACATCATGTACGACGGGGTTCTTTGTATGGAGATGCCGTACGACACCTTCGTCGTTGGTTATGCAGATTACATTGCCGTAGTCATAAACCGCGAGATAATTGGATGAGACGCAGAGATTGCTAAGTCTAGCTCTGATGCGAATACTCTACTGGATGGGTGAGCATGGACTGTCCTTGGCCACCGAGAAGACAGAGATCGTGCTTCTCACCAGGAGGAAGGATAGATCCCGTCGTGTAGCTAAACGTTAACACGGAGATCACCGATACCAAAACGCTGCGTCAAGTATCTAGGAGTGAGAATGGATTCCCGTATGACATTCTGGGACCAAGATCACCTGTGCGGTCGAGAAAGCTGAAAGGATTGTGTCCAATCTAAGTAGGCTCATGACCAACGTCGGTGGACCCGCAGAGGCTAAACGCCGGGTCCTCATGACCGTGACGACCTCGGTTATCCTCTACGGTTGCGAGATATGGGCGGATGCCTTGCAGCAGAAGCGCTACAGGAAGAATGTCGTAGCAGTGCAGAGGAGAGGATCTCTCCGGATTTTTAATCTGCCTATCGTACCGTTTCGGAGCCGGCCCGTCCTTGTGATTGCGGGGGTAATTCCCATCGATCTTCTTGTTCTTGAGCGGAAGCGTGTCTACGATGATGGAATGGCAACTGTCAGCCGTGCTGCTGCCTGTTCGCACACAATGGATGAGTGGCAAACTCGATGGGAGACGGAGAGTCGAGGACGTTGGTCTTTTAGGCTCATAGGTGATCTGAGGGGATGGACCGAAAGAGAGCATGGAGAGGTAGACTTCTACCTTACCCAGCTTCTCACTAAGCACGGTTGTTTCGGCTTCTACCTTAACAGAATGGGGAAGATCCCGAGTCCGGAATGCCAGTACGGGGATTCGGATGCGGACGATGCCCTGCACACCTTCTTCAAATGTAGAAGGTGGGAAACGGAGAGAAGGGAGCTGGAGGCAGCTATCGGGCGTGTTTCGCCGGAGACTCTTATAGAAAGAGATGTTGTCCAGTCCCGAATCGTGGAGAGCTGTCGCTGCGTTCTGCAAGAGGGTGCTAAGGAAAAAAAAGAGAGCAGCTATAAAGCACCAGAATTGCTCATGCCGGTGGATTTTAGAATGAAGTTATGCCCATTGCGCGAACGATGTAGTTGCAGAGATGCGTTCCCGAGAGGGTTTCCAATGCCTGGACCGGTAGGTTTTTTAGTGGGTGAGAGTCCCCCACACTAGGGCCGAACTTCTGTCCCTGACGATGCATAATGCATTTTCCTATCGTAAATATATATATATATATATATATATATATATATATATATATATATATATATATATATATAATCGAGACGAGAGAAATATATTCACTAAAAAAATTTGTAAAAATGTTATAGTAACTAAACAATAACACTGCATGATAATGTTTGAAATGATATGTAATAGGATGAGGAAACAAGAAGAAATATTACTATATAATTTCTAATAAATAACATGTACATAAACGTTTAAATTACTCAAACATGTCGCGATTAATTTAAACTAATTAATAACATATCATGTATATGGAAATATAAAAGTGCGTTGAAATTTTTAATAAATAATATCATCCAACAATTTTTACATTTATTTCTAGTATAATAGAAAGATAAAATTAAAAGATACATGCATTCAATACGATCCTGCCGGCAGTTATCCCATATCAATAACACCAAACACGCTTGAAAACCCTTAGGATGATAGTGTGTTATAGATTGGAGGGATGACATACTAACTAAGTTACTAACTATTGTATCTAAATTAGTTTTAAACATAGATTTTTATTTATGGGTTAAAATAACAACAAATTAATTATCAATGTAATTAAAATAACGTAAAATATTTGCTTCGATACTCAGTTGTATCAGTTGTGTTCTAATAAATAATTAGAGTTTAATAAAGGTGTTCATCAATAGGATTTGACTGATTTTTTTTACAAACAAAAACTCAAGGCTTTATCTACCAATTGACTTTTCTTTAGCTTGCTGTGGGCTCAGTAAAATAAATTTCTCCTGCGTCTGCTTTCCGCGTAATATCTCAAGAACCAAGCGAGCTAAGGACTAAAATCTGTAGTTATAGTATTCTTAGGTTTATTGTAGGCAGTAATCTTTATAGCTTTCATTATTAGCCTACTTGTTTTTTTGTAATAAAACCACGTAAATAAAAGAAAATATAATTAAGGCAGGCTATCATATTGCTTATATGAAAATTACTTTAAGTATGAAAAGTACACATTTCATACTATTGTATTGGAACATTAGCAGGTGATGAATTGAAATAATGAAATAATTTTATGTAGCTCCATCTCATATTATAATCTAATAAAGTGTGAAAAACTTGATTCGATGATTGAAACTAACTCCCCTTCCTCTAATATATCAATTATTTTTTTAAAGATCTGGCAGTACCATTTAACCGTAAGTTCGTAGTGATGAATCAGTAAGAATAATGTAAAAAAAGCGAAACGTAAAACATACACAATCATCGGTTAGCCACTTTTCCTCTGTTAGGGTTCAGTAACTTTTAATATCACAAGCATGACGATATTGTATTCTCTCTCTCCGAAAATATTAATATTTCATTCGATAAAAGCTGGACGGAATTGGTTATTTTCTTACTATTTTCAAGGTCACTAATGGTCATTACTTAGTAATATTACTTAGCAACTTTTAATAGTCACCAATCAGGCTTGATGGAAATTTTATTTTAAAATTTCGGTGACCCACTACAAGTGGAGAGAACTTGCTTATATTCGTTTAAAAGAATCTTACAATACATTGACGTTTTAAAATAGTAATTATCAATTCGCAGAAAAAGTATTAAATTATATTATAGGTAGATATTTATATGTGTATATCGCTATAACACGTAAAACAAACCTCAGTATATTACAACAGACAATGCAAATACAGAGACAACATTTCTGTTATATAACAAAGAAGATTTATGATGATGTTACGTACACGTTTTTAATTACTAAATAATTTATAACTGCCATATAAACGTATGTTAAAATTGTTTCGTGACATCACCAGAAATACGAGCAGAAACTGAGTAATAAAAAACCTACATTAACTGATTAAGACATGAAGTATTGGAAGTGGATGTATACTTATGTAATGGGTAGCACACACGAAACTAACGCAGCCCCACACAGCCCCTGTAGTCAGTTACCTTGTTTTAAAATAAGAGTGTTTAAAATGCTGGCCCAAAATTAAAAATGAGAAATAAAATATTTACGACGAAATGTTTTAGTTCTCATTCCTGAGAAAACTACTATATCCGTACCGATAAACAACTGCCTAAACAAACTACATACTTAGTACTGTCTTCAATTATTGCTAGTCTAAATTCACCTATACTTACATCCAAATGAACTTGTATTAGCGGAATTCATAAAGTAAATATTGAAACGAACTGAAAATTGAATTTGTGATTTTACTGAAACAACATTTATAAAAAGAGTACTGTAATCTAACACTTAAATGCCGATCTCTATCATTAGGTGAAGCAGAATAATTTTATATGATAATTAGCTCACGTTCCCAAACAGTGTACTCGTGGCAGAGCTAAAACAATGTACATGCCATCACGGTCTGTCGCTGATTGGTTGTCACAGTCACGTAATACGTTCACACTCAATATGTGTCCTTAATTCTTTGAAGGAAAATAGAAAGAATATACGTTTTTAACTATGAAAACAGATCTAAAATACAGAAGAAATGTATTAAAGGCGTATCGTCTGAGAGTCTTAAACAATCGGTTATCCACAAATTATATTGAGGTTTTAAACTTAAAGTAGTCATATTATTGACTTTTATTTCAATAAATTGTAATTCTGATATTTGCAAATTATTTAGTTAAATGAATTATTATATCGAATTATAACCAGCATGTGTTGTGAATATTCCTTTTAATTTTTAAAGATCACGTAACAGATATTTAATACACAATTAAATAATACTCATTTTTCTAAATTTATTTAGAGTTTTAAAAAACCACATGAAGTACAAAATACTCGAGATTGAACCACATGCAGTGAAGGAAATGATAGCAACATATCAATGTGTTTTTGTTTTGTTTTAAGTATTATGCCACTGAATCATGATTACTACTCATTAGACAACTACAAGCGTGTGACAGTGCAATCTACTGGTAGGTTCATTATCAAATATTATTAATAGTTTAGTTGCTCTATTAATATTATCATTAGTTGCTCTATTATTAATAAAGCATAAGCGTGATTGGATGATCTGTCATCGACCAGAACTCGAGAGACATTCTCAGCTTTGTTCAAGCACACAACTTCGTTTATCTTGAAATTGATAGCGAAATAAATTTTCCTTAAGAAATAAATCAATCGAAATAGAATCCAAATAGAAATTTTATAAAAAGGGTAATACATTTGAATATTAATTTGTTCTTGGATATATTTTTCTTAGCTTTACACACCGACAGTCAGACAACTAAATAAAAATTACTAAATCATGACCAGATAATCATATAAAGTCTCTTGAGGCGACTTTCAGTATATTCATCTCGTTTTTTTTCACGGAGATATAACCTATAATGTATGTAAAACATTTTATAAATATTTCGATATTAATGCACACTCCTCAGTAGTAAGGTAACGGAGGCTGAAGTAAGGGAAGTTATTTAATAATAGAGAAGATATCTGTTAAGCCTCTCAATTGTCAGTCGGTTTTCCCTTTCCTTCCACTCTTCTTTCCGCCTGCTCCAACATCATCATGGACATTATCCGTCACCACTGTACGAGAAAAACGTTATTTTCTAAAAATTTGTTGTATTAATAAATATTTTGTTGAAATTTGCGTGAAGTGGTAGAAAAATATGTAGGTGGAATGGAAATGTTATTCGATACTGCTACATGAACATGTCCCCCAACAATTATTTAGAATGCTACACGTCAGCAAAGTCCCGTATTACATTAATGTATGTATGTAATGACCTAACACATCTGGGAACAATGTTCTGAAAATTATTACATAATTTCATTTTTATATTTCGCATTCGTGGTTACCAAATACTTTCAATCGATCTATATAAATTCTACGTGTATTCTACACATCTATCTGTAATTCCCATTACTTGAATTCATTCTATTCTATTTATTTTAATAATGTGGTCTCCTCGGTATACATTACTAATCCTGTTATATATACACATCTCTGAAAAGCAGAAGATCATAATAGACATTTATTGAATTATAATATATTATTTATTCATGAAAAGATCTAAGAAAATTACATTTTTTCTGAAAAGTTAACCTTATTTTATATTAAGGTGTAAAACTCACTGTACAGAACTAAAGCAGAATTTGTTGTGATTTTTACTTTGGCTATAATCTATTATTAATCGCCTAACATGTAGTTCTCAAAACTATTGAAATTAGGAGTTGAAAATATAGGATCCCCGATTGGAGAATTTATATTAATTACAATTCCTTTACATTTGTTTAACTGTACGAAACTCAGAGACTTGTAAATAACGTGACGCGAGAGACAGAAACAAAAACATTTAAATCCGTCACAGCGAAATAGCTTGTGATATTTGTAGTCCCTGTGGGCGGTAATATCCGCATTTTATAACTGTCTGCGTCCCACCGCCAGCGTAATAGCGAGGCATTCAAACCATAATAACACTACGTTTTAACGTTCAAAGTTAAAAACTGGTACAGTAACCCATATTGTACTAGTATACTGGAAAATCGTTAATGGGTCTTCTAATGGGATTAACAAAAGACCTCAAATTTTGTTTGGCATATCATTATGTTGTGGAACAAAAATCTAAGTTTAAATCAATGAAAGCGGTACAAATTTAAAAATTATCTATGATATATTTTATAGGCGGTTTTATCTGTCTGACAGAGAAAAGAGGTGAGTGTGTGATTTTTTTACTGTAAAAGAAGAATAAAATATAAAACCATAACTGTGGGTTAGATTTAATTAATAAGGGACAATTAAGTTAGATCTTCTTACAACGAGATGTATGTCCTGAAAAACATTGTTTGTATGAATTACGTATATGCCCTACAATTATTGTATGTATTACTTATACGTAAACATGTCACCAACCATTAAATTTATCTTGTAAAATAAAAGAATCAATTATATATTTGATTGATGCTAAGCTAGAAATAACAGAATTGCACGATGAAAAACTCTGATATGCTTCAGCTAAATGTTTTGGATAATATTGTTATTAATCTTATATTTTCCTAACAGTTAATAAAACGAGATTTAGTGTATGGCAAACCTCAGCAGTGAAATAGGAAATAGTACACAGATATGTCCGGACGAATTATATGTTTATATAGTTTCTTACGGGATGACGTCCGTTTGAAGGCTATATATATAAAAAGTAAATATTGAAACGAACTGAAAATCGAATTTGTGATTTAACTAAAACAACATTTATAAAAGAGTACTGTAATGTAACACTTAAATGCCGATCTCTATCATTAGGTGAAGCAGAATAATTTTATATGATAATTAGTTCACGTTCCCCAAACAGTGTACTCATGCAGAGCTAAACAATGTACATGCCATCATGGTCTGTCGCTGATTGGTTGTCACAGTCACGTAATACGTTCACACTCAATATGTGTCCTTAATTCTTTGAAGTAAAATAGAAGAATATACGTTTTTAACTATGAAAACAGATCTAAAATACAGAAAATGTATTAAAGGCTTATCGTCTGAAGAGTCTTAACAATCAGTTATCCAAAAATTATATTGAGGTTTTTAAAACTTAAAGTAGTCATATCTTTTCTTTCAATAAATTGTAATTTCTGATATTGCAAATTATTTAGTTAAATGATTATTATATTGAATTATAACCAGCATGTGTTGTGAATATTCCTTTTAATTTGAAAGCTCACGTAACATGTATTTAATACACAATTAAATAATACTCATAAATCTTCTGTGCAGCTGCAATACAAGGCAGGTATCTGTTTTCTAGATTATATTTGGATTGCTGATATAAATCTTATATCATGTACTTACTTCTTGAAGCATTCAATTTAAATAGTATTTACATTAATCATGTCTTCGATTCATAAACAAAGAGGAACTCATGGGTTGACCCTTTTAGTTGACCGTCTGCATGCATGTATGAGCTCTTAAAGCTTACATTTTAATGAAGAAAAGCAGTACGAATAAACAACTCCAAATTTGGTATTGTATGAAGATGTCAACTTAATGAAATTTTCAACTGTATAAATATTGGTAACTAGAACTACTGTCAGTAGAACGGGCGCCACTTTGGCCGTAACATGGGCTCTTATGGGAGTTATTCTGGACCAATGAGAAAGCAGCAATGGCCGGCTAGGCCACGCCCCCTGCCCCCCCTCCCCTCCCCCCCTCCCACACCCCCGCCCCCTCCTAGACCCCCTGCGACGACCCCCCCAGCCAAATGGGAGAGCAGCAAGCCCCCCACCTTACGAGAGCGATGGCGGACGAGCGATGGCGGACGGTGTCATGGCGGATGAACAAAAATTTGTGTCTCCGGCGGCCGGTATCCGAACCCGGACCCCTACGAATGCGAGAACTGTCGCGCTGACCACTGGACCACGGAGACGAGTTGTGCGTGGCGGCGGCGATATGGCTGTACGTGCGGCGCGGGGCGCCCGGCGTTATCGGCGATCAGGCTGTAGTTTTCTTAGCTTTGCGACTGCGGTGCTGCTATCTGGTAGAGACGGCACACAACACACGGCTTACAACATTCTGGTAGCGACAAGTGAGGACGCAAAAAGTATACCAAGCCGCCCAGGATTTGAACCCTGGTCCCGCGGAACGTAAGAACGAGCGCTTAGACCAACTCGGTTGGCATACCTTTAAGAGCGATGACTGCTCTCTCACGTTCGTGTAGGCGAGCAATAATCTCATTACAGCACATGGTGAAAGAGCGCGATACAGCTGTGCATTTCCAATGACTACAACTGCACATGTGTGTACCAGACCATCTCTACGCCTATACTCTGTCAATTACTGACCCAAAACGCAAGCGTTGAAGGTGAATATGGTACTTTACCGTACGGTTATTGTAAAAAAAAAAATCTAAAAACCAGCTAGAGTCGGAATCTTCAGCTATTGGTATTTGGTGAACTAGAGACGGAAACATTATCACAGTGAACATGTAGTGATCTGTTAATGATAACCGGAGACAACAATAAAAATAACTCACCCTTTTTGGAAGTCTAGTAGCCTAGTACTCTCTCTCCAGCCGATTCCAGCCACCACCACCACCACCACGCAAATCGAATTCGTCGTCTTCTTCTTCTTCTTCTAGTGTTGAATATCCACTCTCGGATTCTTCTGATTCTGAGTCCACAAAAAAACTCCCAACCGCTACTAACCACTACCCCAGGAGACTGTTGAAGAGATGAATGAGGACGATCTCGAAAGGGGACACGGTGGTGGTGATGGAGTCGACAAACAGGTCAATAACACGTAAATACAACAGAATAAGCAGCAATAATTACTGATATCATCTTAACCGAGTCGGCGCGAACACAGAGTACTGAGTGAGAAAGACCCACAATTATGAACACCAGCAACTGCATGTGGTCACCACATGTGACGGTACATCTCCTGCATAGATGCACTATCTAAAAATAGCCGGGAGGCGGGGGGTCGTTTGCAGAAATAACACACGTGTTTACGTCCGTACTATACGTTTATTTAAAAGCGTTCTGATTACATACATTTCCAAATCTTAACATCTACCAAAAGTCGTTAACACCCGTACATCTAACTTTATACCTTTTAGACGACGTCATTTCTTGTAGATCACTGTCATCTAAAGTACTTTTCAAATCTCACCGGTAGAAATGTGACGGCTGTTTTGGGTGCTGTCCACTTCTACGAGTAACATCACTGCCTTCCGGTCAAATTTAGTTGTCCACCCTTCTTTGCCTCCAAGATCCTGTAGCCAGTGTATGGCTTGCAATCACAGTTTATATAATTAGTCTTCCGATCTCCATTATTTTCGTTTTGGCGTTTAAGAAAAACGGATCAACAACGTTTGAACGAATCCACTGGTCTTTAGCGACCGATCTAACACTATCACCAGGAGGAGCGAGACGTACGTATATAGAAACTGTAAAAACACTTCACTTAAGACACGAACGAGAGTAGTTCATTGTCACAGCATCCTGCATTTCGGTAGGGTCTGCAACTAACCCTAACTTTTTGTTTGCAAACTCCCAACCGTCTTGCTTTCTTTGTAACTGTGTTTGCGTTGAAATAGTTGAGCGTCACAGCGTCACGAAGCTCGACAGGATCGGCCACTAGCTTTAGCCTTTTGTTTCCAAGCTCCCAACCATCCTGCCTTTTTTTGATAGTGTTATTTTTGAAGTAACCGAGTGTTAACGCGTCATCGTTTTGTTTAGGCTCCCCAATTTGATGTAATCTAAAGCGCTGGAACTTGTAAGATTTATCCTTTAAAACTTTTGACGGTATGTGTTCGGCCAGTTGAGCGAGTGGTAGAGCATCGTATGGTCTTGTAGCTTTACTTATATTGCTCAATCTCTGTTTTCCGACAGCAGTCAATTCCATCTTTCCCCGATTATCACCGATTTACTGGTCAGCGTTTGGTAGATTTACGGACGTCGAGATCATGCTTCTGGACTTTTTTACATGTCTTAGACGTTTCCCGTTAATGTCGTAGTCACCTTCGGCCGTCAGCTTGAATCCATCTCCTTTCGGTCCCCTTAACCCGCCTTTTCCAAACTGCCTGGATCGCCGTCCAAACTTGTCAACACTTCATTGTGCAAGTGATGGCGAGTCACGAACTTTACTCTTTATAAATATCTTATCCCAGTCGATATATGTATGTGCATCAACGTTTAAAGTGTGCTTGAAACCTACCAACAGCTACGGTACTGTGTACTCTATTGATCCCAATGGAACAATTGAACCGCTAAAAAGCTTCATAGAATTTTCTTGCGAATCTTTCAAGCTGTTTTAACTTGTCGGTTAAAAGTAATCATTTCGGTCTGCAGATCTCCTAACTTACTGATCAACGTCTGTAGATTAAACAGCGTCTAGTTCATCTTCGGGTTCCCTAGATTTCTCAGACGTTTTCTCTGCACGTCATAGTCACCTTCGCGCAGTCACATTGAATCCCTCGCCTTTTCGGACCTTGTTTAGCCATTGTACGCTTGAAGCGTCGTCCAAACTTGTCCACACTCATTTTACAAGTGATGAAGACTCCTCCTGTACATTGCTCTTTATAAATATCTTATCCCAGTCAATATATGTGTTTTCATCAGCATCTAAGGCGGTTGTGGAAGCGAGCTGGAGGTACGGTAGTGTGTATCTTGTTGATCCAGTGAAATAGTTGAACTGCTAGACGTCTTATAGCTTTCTTCATTTGTATTTTGTAAGCTGTTTATTTGATCCTGCTGAATAAGCGCTTGATTCTGAAGGATTGCAATTTGAGAGTACAGTCTTCTTACATCTTTCTTTAGCTTTTTGTTTACAGTATTCCATAACTCTCTGGATGTCTTGCTTCTTCAGAGATTGTGGCCTCTGACCAAACTTATTGACGGTCATCTCATCAATGAATCTGAATCTCGCGTTACCATCCACCTGATATAGTCTTTGATTCTTTCAATTCTTCAATGATATTTATAATCTCGTTCTTGTGGTTCGTGTTTCCAGCTTCAGCGGATGCCACCAACAGCCTAAGACGGGTCGCACAAACTCATTTGGATCGTTCCCAGTAAAACCGTAATCGGGATCTGATAGTGATTTAGTCACACTATGAGCTTTCCTGTCAGCTCCAGAAACCCTTAACTACTTTTGGAAAATAAGTCTGAAATTACATACTTATACTTGAGCGACGTGTTTGCGATTGATAACTCCATTTGGGTTATAGTTTCTTTTATGAGCGCTAGTTTTCTTCAGTATATCTTTGTAAGCGATTTTGTCTTCGTCATTGTAGATTTCATCATCTGGTATTCGCTTGAAAATCAACTCGTACAGACCCTCTTGTGGCTTATTACGCCACATCATCTATTCGAATACTACCGTCCTCATCAAACTGCAATTCTTTATTGCCAACCATTAAAGTATTTTTTTTCGTAACGAGGACCGTAAAGATGGTCAATTTTAGATGAACGCCCACCCAAATCCTTCATAAGCTCTTGCATGTACTTTCTGGTCAACGGATGAGCAAAGCTGTCGGCGATATATTGGGACGCCGTCTGTAGACCCGTAGGTGTTGAAAAGCATTTTTGTAATTTCGCTGTTTCCACCATCACCTTGGTCGTCTGTCTCAAACACTTTCTTCTGCTCCAGAATCAAGTCTAGTGGAGACCGATGGTTTTTAAATGGGGAAAGATTAGGCGAAGAAAATACATTTGGTAGAAACTCTGTGTTTTCATCATCGTCATCATCTGCATCATCTTCCTCTTTCTTGATTTCCTTCTTGACATCGGTGTGTAAAGTGCGTGTCTCCTTGGTGTCACGCAATTCCTTGATCAACGGCTGGTATTGCTTTTCAAACATCTCCTCGGACTCCAATTCAACCCCGCTTAAAACCGATTATACTTTTGTTTTATAGCTTTCTTTAAATTTTGATATCTCCGTCATAAGCTGCTTCTTGTTTCGCGTCATGATTGACACTGAACCCACAGCCTGCTATCTGTTTATTTATATAGGATTTCCTCATCTGTTCGAAAAATGATGAAGTATCGAATAATCTGCACTCGTCATACCGCGAAACTAGCCTTACCTCCACTCTATCGTCAAACCTTACCCTCTTCATGGCAGTTCTACTTGTCTAAAAAACAATGCCCGCTTCTTGTGTTTTCTAATGTAACGAATCACTTCTTTAAGTTGAAACACCAGAGGTCAATGGTAGGCCGTAGTAATATCTGTCTGTCTCAGGATTGAATCTAGGTATCGCGTTCTCGTAGCGTCATATCTCTAAAAATAAATGTTCTTTTAATACCGTGCCGCCACTGAGGGATCTCAGCGACCGTATACTGATCGTTTGACACTGTTCTGTCCATATATTCCTTCAAACGTTTGAATATGGTCGATCAACGTTAGTGTTGTGCAACAGATATGAGTTTAGAAGAGAGAAACTTCATCCGAGTTTGCGCCGGTAAATTCATGCCAGCTTCTAAACAGGTTTGGTTGCGTTATTTTATACTCACCGGTTTTCGTTACCAAAGAGATGCCGAATTTTTCGCACTGCAGTGGTACTGTGGGTTAATGCAATTTTCAAGAAAGAAATCTGCTGTGTACAGTCCTTGACATATGTTGTTTCACTGCAGCTAAACGGTTTACCCCGCCTTCCCATTACACTACTAGGCATTGGGCCGTAACTTTACATTGTAACTTATGTTTAAGTAACACCGCGACCGCAAGTGCACGTTATAGAGTGTAACGGGGGATCTAAACTGGTATACTGCGGCTCAGTCAACACTATACACTTAGTGGCCATAAGGTATATCACAAGCATACTTTCAACATCCTTAAGTATATCTGAGTAAAGTTCAAACCTACCGTGACTGTTACTGTTACTGAGTTTTCAATATCGGCTTGCCAAAGAGGTCGGGGAACGGTTCTAAACCGAGACAGTAGGTTTCATGGGTTCACGCACCGTACCGTTTAGCATGTCCTCATGGTAAATTACCAATTCAATAGGTACATTCTTCTCCTGACACTCGGCTATAAACGCTATCCACCTATCTCTGTTGTATATACGCTGTACGTTTTTTTCTAAATCACTTTATCAACCCAAATACCAATTTCTTGCAAAGGTATTGCCTAAAGAGATTGGTTACTTTCCTTCAGATGACAATAACACCGTTTATAAGTCCTAGCGAAGCCAAACCGCATTCCATTATGGTTTTCGACGACATAGCGTGTGAAAAGCATGACAACATCCGCGCTTATTTCACTTATGGCCGTCACAACAATATCGATGTTTTCTATCTTGGCCAAACGTACAGCAGGATCCCCAAACAACTGATACGAGACAATGCAAAATTTTTTAATACTCTTTAAACAGGATGACATGAATCTTAAACACGTGTAACGCTGATCACATCAATACAGACATGCCGTATGACTCTTTGAAAAAACTATGCACTCTAGCGTGGAATGACAAGCATGGATTTCTTGTCATAGACAAGGATCGCGACCTTTATAAGGGCAGATACCGCGTTGGGGTTGACACTTTCCTTGAGTCACTATGAGTACGCGGATCTATTACTACAACGACGTTAGAAGGTATGCAGAGCCGGTTACGGTGGTATCAAGAGACTTACAAAGGTAAGCTCTAATCTTTGCACGTGGTATTACGCAGATAAGAAAAGGTTTTGCGGTAACTATTGCAGTAGACGTGGTGCACACGGTCAATGCGTATAATAGACTTTGTTGGCGTCATAGAAGACCAGGTTGCTACAGCAGGGAGCTTACCGCCAATAGTGCTGTTGATGATTTCATCTAGCCAGCGTATATACAACAGAGATAGGTGGATAGCGTTTATAGCCGAGTGTCAGGAGAAGAATGTACCTATTGAATTGGTAATTTACCATGAGGACATGCTAAACGTTACGGTGCGTGAACCCATGAAACCTACTGTCTCGGTTTAGACCGTTCCCCGACCTCTTTGGCAAGCCGATATTGAAAACTCAGTAACAGTCACGGTAGTTATCTGAACTTTACTCAGATATACTTAAGGATGTTTGAAGTATGCTTGTGATATACCTTATGCCACTAAGTGTATAGTGTTGACTGAGCGCAGTATACCAGTTAGATCCCCCGTTACACTCTATAGACGTGCACTGCGGTCGCGGTGTTACTTAAACATAAGTTACAATGTAAGTTACGGCCCAATGCCTAGTAGTGTAATGGGAAAGGCGGGGTAAACCGTTTGCTGCAGTGAAACAACATATGTCAAGGACTGTACACACAGCAGATTTTCTTGAAAAATTGCATTACCCACAGTACCACTGCAGTGCGAAAAATTCGGCATCTCTTTGGTAACGAAAACCGGTGAGTATAAAATAACGCAACCAAACCTGTTTTTAGAAGCTGGCATGAATTTACCGGCGCAAACTCGGATGAGTTTCTTCTTCTAAACTCATATCTGTTGCACAACACTAACGTTGATCGAACCTATTCAACGTTTTGAAGGGAATATATGGACAGAACAGTGTCAAACGATCAGTATAAACGGTCGCTGAGATCCCTCAGTGGCGGCACGGTATTAAAAAGAACATTTATTTTTAGAGATATGACGCTACGAGAACGCATACCTAGATTCAATCCTGAGACAGACAGATATTACTACGGCCTACCATTGACCTCTGGTGTTTCACTTAAAGAAGTGATTCGTTACATTAGAAAACACAAGAAGCGGGCATTGTTTTTTTAGACAAGTAGAACTGCCATGAAGAGGGTAAGGTTTGACGATAGAGTGGAGGTAAGGCTAGTTTCGCGGTATGACGAGTGCAGATTATTCGATACTTCATCATTTTTCGAACAGATGAGGGAAATCCTATATTAAATAAACAGATAGCCAGGCTGTGGGTTCAGTGTCAATCATGACGCAGAAACAAGAAGCAGCTTATGACGGAGATATCAAAAATTTAAAGAAAGCTATAAAACAAAAGATATAATCGGTTTAAGCGGGGTGAATTGGAGTCCGAGGAGATGTTTGAAAAGCAATACCAGCCGTTGATCAAGGAATTGCGTGACACCAAGGAGACACGCACTTTACACACCGATGTCAAGAAGGAAATCAAAGAAAGAGGAAGATGATGCAGATGATGACGATGATGAAAACTCAGAAGTTTCTACCAAATGTATTTTCTTCGCCTAATCTTTCCATTTAAAACCATCGGTCTCCACTAGACTTGATTCTGGAGCAGAAGAAGTGTTTGAGACAGACGACCAAGGTGATGGTGGAAAACAGCGAAATTACAAAAATGCTATTTCAACACCTACGGGTCTACAGACGGCGTCCCAATATATCGCCGACAGCTTTGCTCATCCGTTGACCAGAAAGTACATGCAAGAGCTTATGAAGGATTTGGGTGGGCGTTTCATCTAAAATTGACCATCTTTACGGTCCTCGTTACGAAAAAAAATACTTTAATGGTTGCAATAAAGAATTGCAGTTTGATGAGGACGGTAGTATTCGAATAGATGATGTGGCGTATAAGCCACAAGAGGGTCTGTACGAGTTGATTTTCCAAGCGAATACCAGATGATGAAATCTACAATGACGAAGACAAAATCGCTTACAAAGATATACTGAAGAAAACTAGCGCTCATAAAAGAAACTATAACCCAAATGGAGTTATCCAATCGCAACACGTCGCTCAAGTATAAGTATGTAATTTCAGACTTATTTTCCAAAAGTAGTTAAGGGTTCTGGAGCTGACAGGAAAGCTCATAGTGTGACTAAATCACTATCAGATCCCGATACGGTTTACTGGAACGATCCAACATTGAGTTGTGCGACCGTCTTAGGCTGTTGGTTGGTGGCATCCGCTGAAGCTGGAAACACGAACCACAAGAAACGAGATTATAAATATCATTGAAGAATTGAAAGAATCAAAGACTATATCAGGTGATGGTAACGCGAGATTCAGATCATTGATGAGATGACCGTCAATAAGTTTGGTCAGAGGCCACAATCTCTGAAGAAGCAAGACATCCAGAGAGTTTATGAATACTGTAAACAAAAAGCTAAAGAAAGATGTAAGAAGACTTGTACTCTCAAATTGCAATTCCTTCAGAAATCAAGCGCTTATTCAGCAGGATCAAATAAACAGCTTACAAAATACAAATGAAGAAGCTATAAGACGTTCTAGCAGTTCAACTATTTCACTGGATCAACAAGATACACACTAACCGTACCTCCAGCTCGCTTCCACACCGCCTTAGATGCTGATGAAAACACATATATTGACTGGGATAAGATATTTATAAAGAGCAATGTACAGGAGGAGTCTTCATCACTTGTAAAATGAGTGTGGACAAGTTTGGACGACGCTTCAAGCGTACAAAGGCTAAAACAAGGTCCGAAAGGCGAGGGATTCAATGTGACTGCCGAAGGTGACTATGACGTGCAGAGAAAACGTCTGAGAAATCTAGGGAACCCGGAAGATGAACTAGACGCTGTTAATCTACAGACGTTGATCAGTAAGTTAGGAGATCTGCAGACCGAAATGTGATTACTTTAACCGACAAGTTAAACAGCTTGAAAGATTCGCAAGAAAATTCCTATGAAGCTTTTAGCGGTTCAATTGTTCCATTGGATCAATAGAGTACACAGTACCAGTAGCTGTTGGTAGGTTTCAAGCACACTTTAACGTTGATGCACATACATATATCGACTGGGATAAGATATTTATAAAGAGTAAAGTTCGTGACTCGCCATCACTTGCACAATGAGTGTTGACAAGTTTGGACGGCGATCCAGGCAGTTTGGAAAAGGCGGGTTAAGGGGGACCGAAAGGAGATGGATTCAAGCTGACGGCCGAAGGTGACTACGACATTAACGGAAACGTCTAAGACATGTAAAAAGTCCAGAAGATGATCTTCGACGCCGTAAAATCTACAAACGCTGACCAGTTAAATCGGTGATAAATCGGGAAAGATGGAATTGACTGTCGGAAACAGAGATTGAGCAATATAAGTAAAGCTACAAGACCATACGATGCTCTACCACTCGCTCAACTGGCCGAACACATACCGTTCAAAAGATTTAAAGGATAAATCTTACAAGTTCCAGCGCTTTAGATTACATAAAATTGGGAGCCTAAACAAAACGATGACGGCGTTAACACTCGGTTACTTCAAAAATAACACTATCAAAAAAGGCAGGATGGTTGGGAGCTTGGAAACAAAAGGCTAAAGCTAGTGGCCGATCCTGTCGAGCTTCGTGACGCTGTGTGACGCTCAACTATTTCAACGCAAACACAGTTACAAAGAAGCAAGACGGTTGGGAGTTTGCAAACAAAAAGTTAGGGTTAGTTGCAGACCCTACCGAAATGCAGGATTGCTGTGACAATGAACTATCTCGTTCGTGTCTTAAGTGAAGTGTTTTACAGTTTCTATATACGTCCTCGCTCCCTCCTGGTGATAGTGTTAGATCGGTCGCTAAAGACCAGTGGATTCGTTCAAAACGTTGTTGATCCCGTTTTTCTTAAACGCCAAAACGAAAATAATGAGATCGGAAGACTAATTATATAAACTGTGATTGCAAGCCATACACTGCAGTCTGGTTTTGGCCACGGCGCGGATAAAATGGCAAAAGCGCAAAGGGTCGTACGTCATTTCTTGTAGATCACTGTCATCTAAAGTCTTTTCAAATCTCACCGTAGAAATGTGACGGGCTGTTTTGGTGCTGTCCACTTCTACGAGTAACATCACTGCCTTCCGGTCAAATTTAGTGTCCACCTTCTTTGCCTCCAGGATCCTGTAGCCAGCTTTCCGTGTCAAACTCTTTTATCGCCATCTTTTGGTGTGGGTTCACCATGCTTCTCCAGGGACGAAAGCTTTGTAGGAAAAGTTCCATTTTTCAATCTGTAAAGGAAAACCGACAATCTGTATAGCGAATAATCTTAACAACGAGTTCATCGTAAAAACTGTTAACTTGGCTAGCGGATTGAGAATAACTATGCGTGAGCAACACACCGCAAATAGAGAGCGCAGTCGAATATCTTTAAAGAAAACAGTTAAATGTGTAGTGTAGTCACTTACCTGTTAATGAGAGCGTCGGACACGTAGACGAAGAGTGACTGTGACGATCAGCTCGCCACAGGTAGTATATATACCTTGGAATGAAAGTGGAGGTAGTCGCGGCTGTGGTCGTGGCAAACTGCCAAGCTGAATATAGACAGGAATGCAGCGTAGTTGACCCACGTTTCCATCACCACGGTAGGCTTTGAGCCAGGCCGTAGGGGTCTCGGCGCGTTTTTTATTATAGTGAGTTTCCCCAGGAGGCCTAATCTCACTTAACAAAGAACACTGAACACGTTCAAGTTCTCAACTCAAATGCCGAACCTCTCCGTGTCACCTCTCTTTGCGAGTGGGCCCCAACCAATCGCCCACTCTGTCGTGATGGCCACTCCATAACAAAATTTGCCACCTCCGAAAAAGTAAACTTTTTTTTTTGTGTCCTTGCGAGACCGTTTAGCGAGTCCGTTAAAGTTCTCAACTAAATGCCGAACCTTTCCGTCTCACTGTCAAGTACTCGCAAAAACTTTTATATTTTGCAAGTGTTTTTTTCTGCCCCACGTGAGCTTTGAAGTTTTCAACTATAATGCCAAACTCCTTAGCTCTCGCAAAGCCCTTTTTTCCAGGAGTAGTTCTCAACTCAATGCCGAACTCCTCCTCCTTCCGAGAAGGACATTTTTGTACTAATCTACATTATACTACTAGGCGGACGCGACAAGTCACTTTACTTGGTGAAGCCTTTCAATATGACTTGTCTCATCCAGGTGAAGCTGAAGCATCTCTCAGTCGGTTTCATACAAGCCACTTTACTTGGAGAAGCCTTTCAATGTGACTCGTTGTAACTTACAGAGGATGAGCGAGATCCGATTCTCAGTAAGATTCCTACAAGTCCACTTTACTCAGAGAGGCCTTTTCAATGTGACTCGTGAAACACAAGCAGAGAATCGGTTGTTGACCACTTTACTCGGTGAAGCCTTTCAATGTGGCCTATCGTAAAAACTGGAGTTTTTTCTACGGGACACATTACGCTTCATCACTATAATAATTACAATGGTCCTGAAAGAAACTTTCCACTAAGGTTTTGGTACAATAGTATGTAATCCCAGTCCAGCTGTTCAGCAAAATCGTGTATAAACTGCTCCGATAGAAAACCTGGTGACGACTTATTACTATCCAACAGTAAGTGTCAAAGTTCGGCATCATTTCACGTAAATGAATTCAGGAAGGCGAGCATTTTCCAAAATCGTGGTCCAAATTACTTTATGCTGAAATATTCTCAACATGTCAAACGAAAAAGTATAATTTGCCGATAAAAGCTTCCAATTCAGAAAGCGACTAAATTTCAAATGAACGCATCAGTGAGCACACCGACAGGCCACTTTGTGGGCTCTCGAGAAATGAGGTCCAATACAGCAGCGGTAGCAGCAGCAGCTGTACTCGCCATGCTGACACGATGTAATCTCAACAGTGACCGTGAACAGAATGACTACTAAGCGGACTGGTGAGTCTGTTTATTCAGGATTTCAAAACGACATCTAGCAGCGTGCATTGCACACCGTACATCTTCATCACGGCCGCTGTGTTGCGGTAGGGAGCAGGAAAACCGATGCGTTTCCTTTACAACTGCATAATGTACTACTGTCATAACATGCCAGGTTGTCCAGCTCACAAACGTTAGAGTGAAACCGTCTTAAAAAATTCGCTTTCTCATGACCACGTGTATAAATTATGGTAAACGGCTTGCCACAGGTTGCGAATGACACTTCCACTGTAAGGGAAATCGCCTTCTTCCCACAAGATCTTGTGATAGTTCTTCTCTAACCACAGAGCTG
>NW_025780774.1:0-45606 GCF_021130785.1 Homalodisca vitripennis
TCTGTAGTCATTTTGGCAAAATATAGACTAAAATTGTAATGCATAATTTTAATAGAGTGTAATCAATTTAGCAATTTTATTACAGTATTTACTTTGCTTATATATATAATCCAGGTGAAGAGGTTTCTTATTGTCTCATTGGGTCCAAAATTGAGTGCACTAATATGTTTTAGATACAATATATAATCCTGGTTAGATATAGGCCTATTCTAATATTCATCTTAATTGTGTTTTGAAGAAGTAGGCTTCTCAGATCTGTGTATGTATATTTTCTTGATTAGGAAACAAATCAAAATTATGGAACAAAATATGTTAAGACCAGAATAAATTACAATTGCCATTAACATAAACTGTTTTGCCAGATTATTTTTTATCAAGGCAAACTCAACTTTGAAAATATAATGCACTTGAACCAGAAGCGCTTATGCACATATGAAACCGTGAGTAACTGCTAGTTTATATACAGTATATCGAGACTGAAAATAATTCCAGATGACATTTTGTTTCAACAACAAAAACAAACTTGGATATAATATTACTTTAATGTACAAAAAATATATTTACAGTATTACATAAGAATTAATTTCTCTTGGCGAAATTTTCATTCATGGCTCTTCCACTTCGCTGGATACTGTTAACATTGGCTTTTTACTCTAGATTCTACCGTTTCCTGAGACATAGCATAGGCCATTTGGTTTCTGTAAACAGTTCATTAGGTTATTTATATATTACATACATACTGAATATCAAAAGCTTAACTTGAATAATAACGTCAACAATATTTAATAACTAAGAAGAATAAGATTTATGTTAGGCGTCTTGTTAAAATTTGTTATTAGGAAGACAAAAATTAATATCAACAGTTTTGAGGTCTTCAAATATTCATACAAAATTAGTTGCTATCAACATTCCAAACTGCTTACTTTCCTTCTTTAACCTGTTGAGGAGTAGCTGAAAGTTATTCCAAAAGAGTACAGACGGTTATAGCCGTTTGATCCCAAAAGAGTATTGACGGTTTTGACCGTCCATGACGGGGTTGCTAAAACAATCAATATTGCAACTATTTATGCACTCTAGTGGCGTTCTTACATACTATTTTGACTGTGAAATGTTCAAAGTAATTATTGCTGTACGGTGCTGGTTCCTAGTGACGGAATACATAATCACAGATTTGCTGCCAAATGTTCTGTCATTTTCCCGCGCCACGTCCATTTATAGGTTATACATGGAATCAAAAACCCAAATGCTAAGGTTCACATCATGGACTTCCGAATTAACGTTATCAGACAGATACTGGAAGCACATGTTTGCACCAAGAGAAGAGGCCGCAGCTGTGACGCGTCCGTTGGGCGGAGCCCAGCAGCCGCTACGCTTGTCAGGTCGCCATTACTACCAGTAAGGGAAAATGGCCGAAGGAAGCTAAAACACTGCTTTGTGTGTTCAAATACAACACGGGGTGAGCGTAAAAGAAAAGAAACTGCTTGTGAGTGCAAAAAATGTGAAGTAGCACTTTGCGTGTACCCGTGTTTTGAACACTATCATACGTTTGTAAAATTCTAACAAATAACAAAATGTATGAATTTATTAAGTTGTAGATAAAAAAAATGCATTATTATGATATTTTGTAAGGTTTCAATACATTTTGAATGAAAACAACAAAAATTTTGAACAGAGGTGGCGAGTTTTCCCAGGAGGACTTGATAGGTTGTTTTCGGCGGTTTGTTGAACTGCTGAAGTTGTAGACTGGTAGTCCTCATGGTGTTTTCGGGGTGCGCAAAAGGCCCTTGAGGCTTAAGAAAGTGCATGGCAGTAGGGCCGCCCCAAGGAAGAAAAAAAAAAAAAAAAAAAAAAAAAAAAAAGCCCAATATCACAATAATTATAGCCTAGCATACAACGTAGTGCCACAGTGTTAATTATCGTATAATTGTACCACTTCGATTATTAATCCTTAATTTGATAAATATCTTTAAAGATTAACTAATTTAGCATCCACTGCTTTTTGACAGAATTCTTGAAATAAAATTCAATTTCACTAACAATGAAAAAAAATTGGATAATAAATCTAACAGACTGATGAACTAGTTACAAAGCTGAACACTTCTCATATAATTTACAAAATTCCAACACAACCCAAATTACATAATCTGCAATCTAACGGGATGCAAAGAAATTGAAACCAGACATGCAGAACATTGTACTCCAATGATAGTTGCAACAGTCACACCTAACAGTACAGTTAAAGGAATGTCAATCAATTAAAAACATTTCATTATCACTCTTAATAATTACCTCATGAAGTCTTCATTGTAAACGTAATCATCCTTTTTCTGTTTTCAACTTTTCTTCGTGTGCTTTTATATTTTTGTCACGCAAGTCATCGCGCCACTTTGCATTACTCATCATCTCCTTCAACTTGAGCTGCTTTTCTTCTTCAGTCAGCTTCCGCTTGGGTTCTATCTTCTGTTTTTTTACATCTTCTTGTAATAAAGGTTTTCCTGTTTTCCTCCTCCTTTGGTTTATCTCTTGGCACGTAATTTGTCGGCAGCTGTAAAAACACAGTATTTTCAATACTTGAGTATTACTTAAAGAAACAGATTGAATATTGAATAATTGTTTGATTCTGCTCACTATGTTTTGCTGAGCTCTTCTACATGTTAACTGGAGGACACAGTTTCCAACTGTTTATGCTGATCACAGGAAATGGCATTTTCATTAATTTCTGTGGGAAATGTGGTGAAAACATAATTTTTCAAAGGATAAGAGTACATTTTACGAAGTTTAACATACGTGTAAGCAACATACAGGCTTCTCATAAAAGATTTTTAGCCATAAAACTTAAAACTTCTAAATCACTTTCATTTCTTTCAAATAGAAACCTAAAACGGAACAATATGTTATTGTTAATCATTCTCACACACAGGCTTTTAAGTCCAGATGTGAAAATGATCCTCAAATAACAAAATATTGTTTTACACAATAACATTAAGGGACCTAATTTTGACATTAATCTTGATTTTAAAGATAATGGATGGTTATTTCTAATTGTATCTTTTGTTAAATATTACGAGAACGTTGAATATTTTGATTTGTGCGTCTAGTCTAGATGGGGATATCATGACATGGGAGTTTCTACGTACAATTGCAAGAGTTAATAAGGGCCAGTATTAAGATGGCACAAGTATTTTCACATGCATTGAAATTCACAAATTGAACGGCTTTACCCATCAGATATCAGTACTATAAAATACTTTAACTTCTATAGCAATATCATCAGAGTAACTGAAAAAGTTGTATTACATATCACATCAGTAAAAACATCAGACAGATCACATCAATAAATTCTATGTTCCTTCTTGTTGGACCAAACAGCATAGACAATAGACAATAGACAATAGACAATAGACAAACTTCTTTATTTACATATTCATTAAGAACAGTTATAGAGTCACATAATATTATTACATAAATATGGATGATGAATGTTTATACATTTTTGTTTCAGTTAAAAAAGTCAAGGTACATTTTGAAATCTCCATGTTTCATTGCAGGCGTTGAGGAACTCGTCCAGTGAATAAAATGGTTTGATTTACTAGGATGTCAAGCAGTTTTCCTTGTAGGGCACTCCTCTTCAATCTTCTCATTGTTTCTGGGAGAGCGTTCCACAACTTCCCGGCCGATATAAGATGGTTTTTCTCCATAAATTGCTGTGCGATGTGGAGGCAGAACGTAGTTGGCTGCATGGCGAGTGTTGTATGAATGGATATCTTTCCCTGTTTGAAGACCCAGGCTGTGCACATGTAGAATTACTACTTCTTGGATGTATAGAGCAGTGACGGTCATTATGCCGAGGGTTTGGAAGGCTTGTCTGCAGCTTTGTTGATGTTCAAGGTCAGCGAGGATTCTAATGGCTTTTTTCTGCAGGACAAGCACCTTGTTGAGGTTTCCGACAGAGGATCCGCCCCATAAACAGCAATCCCATACCTCATATGGGTTTCTACTAATGAATAGTAGGCTGTTTTTGGCATTTTCTAGGTTTCCAATCCATTTTATGCGCCGAACAGCATAAATACCTATGCTGATTTTTTTGCAAAGGCCATCCACATGCTCTGTCCAGCCGAGATTTCCATCCAGAATGATTCCAAGGAATTTGACATGGTTTTCAATTTCTACGTCAGGTATTTTTGGAATGTAGTCTTTTCTTTTACTAAAGTTAATCTGTATGGTTTTTGATGGATTTACAGCCAGGTCATTTTTCCTGCAGTATGTCAGTGCTTTGCAGAGGGAGTTGCAGGCGGTTGTATGTACTCCTTCTGCAGTGTCATCCTTTATTAAGAGTGTTGTGTCATCAGCATACATTACACAGTTGGTATTGTGATCTTGGATGTATGCTGGGAAGTCATTGACAAAATAAGACAAAGATGACTGGGCCCAGGACTGATCCTTGTGGCACTCCACGTGTGACTGGTTGTGGGTTTGACTGGTAGGTGTTTTTATGGCCAAGTGTAATGTTCTGTATTTCAACTACCTGTGTTCGCCCTGACAGATAGCTCATAAACCAGTTGTTTGCTATGCCAGTAATGCAAGAGATTTAAGTTTTTCTGATATGAGGTCATGTCCTAAACAGTCAAAAGCTTTGCTATAGTCAAGGAGGAGAGCAGAGATGTACTTTCCTTTGTCTATTTGGTCAATTATGTATTCTACTAAGCTGATGATAGCTGATGCTGTTGATTTACCTTTAAGAAATCCATGTTGGCAGTTAGTAACTATGTTATGCTGCTCTAGGTAGGTCATAAGTCTATTGAGTACTACTTTTTCTATTATTTTTGAAAATGTTGAAAGAAGTGAAATAGGACGGTAATTTTGAAACTTCAGTGGTTGGTCCTTTTTTATGTTTTGGATACACTTTAGATTGTTTTAATGCAGTAGGAAATTGGCCAAGTCTAAAAGATTTGTTTATTATGCTGACTAGAGTGGTATAAGCTCATCAGCACAATACTTTACAATTTTAGCTGAATATTCATCCATTCCACTGGATGGTTTTGATTTAAGGGAATAGATGGCAGCTCTTACTTCTCTGAAATTTGTGGGGCCTAAGTTAAAAACAGTTTGGCAGTTGTCTACTATAGACTGGTCATTTTCATTTTTATCCTGAATTTCCAACTGTTTTCTGGTTGCTAAGTTTCAGTGTCGTTTCAGCAACTTGAGAGAAGAAAATGTTAAAATGTTCTGCAACTTCAGATGGGTTATTCACGACTTTGTCATTTATTATAATACTGGATTGAGATGGGATTTTGTGTTGTCCTTTTCTTTCATGGTTAATGACTGTCCATATGGCCTTGGTTTTTGTTTGCAGCTGACTCAATGAAGTGTGAGTTTGCATTTTGTCGTAGGGTTCTAAGTTTGTTGTCATAATTTTTTTTCCTTTCCACCATAACTGCTTTATCTTGGATATTTCCTGTCATTTCATATTTGTAAAGTGCCTTTAAGAAAATATCCTTGAGGTATTTTGTCTCATTGTCATAGCACAAAGTTTTTTGGTTTGTTTTCCTGTTGCTTTTCTTCTTGGGGCAAGCAATGTCAAGGGATAATTTCAAGACTTTCCAGAAAAATATCGTAAGCTGAGTCAGCATCAGGGGCAAGATTGATAGTATTCCAATTTTTGTTCATCAGAAGAGATTTCAAGTTATCTAGGTTGGTTGGACTGAATTGTCTTTTGAAGGAAGTTTGCGGCAGAGTGTTTATTTCATAGCCTTTTATCTGACATATATGAGCAGTATGATCAGAAAGTCCTGTTTGTAGAATGACTGTGTCAATGTTATACTCAGGTATGTTGGTGCATATACAGTCAATTGAGGTGGCGGCTGTGTCATGAGTAATGCGGGTGGCAAGTAAGGGCAATCTTTTGATGTTGTGTGTGTGCAGTTCAGTTTCTAAGATTGTGTTGTCTATGGTTTTTTTTCATCCTGTCTATGTTAATATCTCCGATCAGCACTAGGTGTTTATTGTGTGCTTGTGTGTAGTCTAGGATGTTTGACAGAACATTTATACTAGCCCTTGTATTTTCTCTGGTGACCGGTATACTCCAGGATGTGTAGGTTTCTGTCAATATCTGATTCTACCGACACCATAGCCGCTTCACAGCAGAACTCTTGACATAGGTGGGATATAGCGGTTTCTTTGGTGCTGTCTGCTAGAGTGTCCTCTGCATAAATAGCTACACCTCCCAGCTTATGGCCTTCTCTGCTAAAGTTTGCTATTAAAGAGTATCCTTCGAGTTTAGTACTCTCTAATTCTTTGCTTTTGAGGCCATGTTCGGTAAGCACCAAGATATTGGGATTTTTATTGCTTAGAAGGTGGTTCAGCCTATCAATCTTTTTATCAAGTCCACGAATGTTTTGATGCATTATAATTAGATTTTTTCTGGGGTTTTTTTTTGAGGTTTGAGTTTATGAAGTATCTGGTTTTGAATTTGGTCTGCTTCTGGTAGGTGTGGACTAAAAAAATGTTCATGTGGTTCTGGCTGAGATTCCGGTACAGTTATGGGAGTTGAAGTTTGAGTGGCTTCACTTTGTGAAATTCTATTAGTGTTTGTAGGTAGTTGGGATTGCTGGATGTTGGATTTTTCAGCAGCTTTTGCCACTTGAAGGGAGACACTAAACTGATTAGTCTTTATAGTCCGTTTTTTGCTCATTTCCTGTTGTTACTGAAAGGTTTTGTTTTGTCCGTGGTGTACTCAATGTATGCTTCAGTTTTTTACTACAGGTTTGACTGACTCCTGGCATTGTAGTTAGGCTTGCATCTGTCATGGTTAAGGCAATAGTGGGCTCTGCCTTTGTTGTCCTTGCAGGTATAAACAGTTTTTGGTTGCAGGTTTGACTGACTCCTGAGGTTGGGGATGGATTTTTTTCTGTTGGTGATGTAGTCAGGGTATTGTTCAGTTTTTTTCTGCAGGTTTGGCTGACTCCTGGCGTTGTAGTTAGGCTTGCATCTGTCATGGGTAAGGGCAATAGTGGGCTTTGCCTTTGTTGTCCTTGCAGGTATAAACAGTTTTTGGTTGCAGGTTTGACTGACTCCTGAGGTTGGGGATGGATTTTTTTTCTGTTGGTGATGTAGTCAGGGTATTGTTCAGTTTTTTTCTGCAGGTTTGGCTGACTCCTGGCGTTGTAGTTAGGCTTGCATCTGTCATGGGTAAGGCAATAGTGGGCTTTGCCTTTGTTGTCCTTGCAGGTATAAACAGTTTTTGGTTGCAGGTTTGACTGACTCCTGAGGTTGGGGATGGATTTTTTTCTGTTGGTGATGTAGTCAGGGTATTGTTCAGTTTTTTCTGCAGGTTTGGCTGACTCCTGGCGTTGTAGTTGGGCTGACATGTGTTATAGGTAAGTCAATAGAGGAAGCTGCATTTGTTGTCTTTGTAGATAAAGTAAGTAATTTGCTACAGGTTTGACTGACTCCTGCGAGAGTGTCATTTATGTTTTGGCAAAATGCACTTGAAGCCATGGTCTTAATAGATAGCTCCATTTGGTCAAGCTTTGAGTTCATTTTTGATATTTCCAATAGTACAGCGGTTTGATTAGTCTCATATATTTGGGCATCCCCCATAGGAGAAGTCTGTGAATATGAGCTCTTGCATACTACAGCTGTTATTTCTGTGTTTTGAATTTTTTCTTGCAGTATGGAGTTGCTTTTTTCTAGTTCTACTATTTGTTTTGCATAGTTATCAATCATTTGACCCAGTTTAAGGTCGTTATCCTCAGATGAATTCTGGATTTCTAAGCGCAGTTTCTTCTCGTTTTCAAGTTGGGCTTGAATATCTGAATTTAACTGTAGAAGATTTTCAATTTTTGTCAAATATTTGCTTTCAATGTTTTCCATCTCTTCCAATTTCCCCTCCATACTGATAAGTTTGCTTTGGAGTGCTAGTTTCTCTGATTTTAGCAATTCGTTCTCAGCTACTAATGCTGATCCTATTTTGGCAGCCATTTGGAGGTCGTCCTCTCGACTGTTAGAGCCTTCTAATTAGGTTGTTTTCAATAAGACTCATTTCTAGTTCCAGTAGGGTGTCTGAGGTATTTAGTGTTTCTGAGTCAACAATTCGGTTTGGTAATGGTGGTGTTTTAGATATCCTGCATGCCATGCAGTGCCATTTTTCAATTTCATGAGTGGCCCTTTTTTTTAAATCTTTTTCTAAAATATTTTGGCATCCTGCATGGTACCATTTTGCACATAGGCCTGTGCATTTAATACCAGAATATTTTACTCCAATATTGCATATACCACATGGATATTTAGTGGGCATTTCAGAGTCAGTTTAGTAGAGGTATTAATAGAAAATTCTTAGTAAAAATAGTCTGTATTAAGTAAAAGTAGAAAATGATAAATAAAAATGTCAGATATTTAAAACATAGATAATACTCTGTAAGTAGTGATTTGCTACAAGCTAAGTATTTGCTGATGACAGCCAGTAAGTAGAGGCCGTGTTGTCTGAGGTCAGCGTCACAGACGCAGCAAATGTTATACTCACTTGTAAACATATTACAAGTTCGCTATTCGCTGTATTTATCCATTTTCACTGTGATTTGAGCATTGGATCGACCAACCAAATTCCAAATTACTGGCTTATCAGAAATAGTTTAACCCTTTAAGTGGAGACTTTTCAAAGGTATTATTTATTTACAAACAAATAAGTATAGCTACTGCCTTGGTTTATTTACCACGCACAGAGCTGCTCCACAGTCAGCGGAAATGTAGCGTGTTTCTCGCCCATCATGATCAACTTCAGTAATATCTTCATTTACCAAACTGTCGTCAGAATCTTCTGATTGATCACGTCAGGTTATGATTGATAAATTGAGTCCGCATCCTGATCACCAGCATTCTCAGTAAAGGTAAACTGCTGAATGCCTAACTTACAACAACGCATCCAGGCAAATCTAAACATTTTGATAAAATGTCCTTATAATTATCACAACTAATAATCTGCCATATCATCTGAACCACAATCAAAATAGAAAATAAAACAATCTTGCATTAGCAACTACAAAAACGCAATTGAAAAAACTAGAAAAAAATAACAATCTGTGAAGGAAACAGGATTTGTCCAGACATTTCCATTGTCCAGTGATACAATATTACTGATTGATTGTATCACTGAACGATGGCAAGTGTCCTGTTTCCTTTCTAGCATTGTGGTAAAACTTCACCATTTGGTTTCGTGATAGTTCCTTAGTTGACCATCAGAGTGTAGTAGCAAATAAACAGCAGTAATGTGGATATGTAGTAGTTCAAATAAACACTACTAGAAGTCACTGTGTATCATTTTACAGCTGTCAAACATTGTGTAGCGAAACAACTGTTTGGAACATAACACGGGCGTAGCAGTCATGAAGTTAATACGAGGGTAAATCAAATATAAACAGTAATTTTGCTATAGTTCTTAGAATGCAGGTCATAACTATGACTAGATAATGCTGTGTGGAGTAGATGTTTAGTTTATGAGGAGTGGGAGAACCGTTCTCGTTAGTGTTCAGTACAGCCATGACCAAGCAAGAAGTCCCTTCGTCTTTTGCGCAACGGATTATCATAAAGTTTTTAAACAAGAAACTCGTTACACCATCTGAAATTTTAACTAATTTTTCGGGCACAATTTGGGGACAGTACACTGTCTCAGAATTGTGTGTTTACGTGGGCAAGAGAATTTATGGATGGATGCGAACGGGTTGAAACGAAAATTATGATTGACGCCCAAGGACAAGCTTTATAGATTACAATATTCGTGCCATTCGAATTCTGCTGGCAAAGTCCTTGCAATGATTTCTTTTGGACTTTAGGAGAATGTTGTTTGTTGATTTTCTGCATGATCAACGTAGAGTGAATGCAGATTTCTACTGTCAAGTTTTTATGGTTGGTGAAAGCCGCCTATCGAAACAAAAGAAGTGTCATGTCCATCAGAAATGTCATTCTCCTCCATGACAACGCCAGACCTTGCACCGCAGCTTTGACAAGGGAAACAGTGGAAGAAATAGGCTGGAAAACCCTTGAGCACCCTCCATATAGCTCTGAATTGTCCCCCTGTGATTTGTTGTCCCGCCTATGAAGGAATCACTGGAAGGAAAACGGTTTGAGAGCAATGAAGAAGTTGAGGAGCACATGCCCAATTGGCTTACAACTCGCCCTCAAACTTTCTATGATCAGGAAATCCTGATACTTCCAAATCAGGGGCAAAAGTGTGTAGATCATGCAGGAGAGTATTTTGAAAAATGTAAAAAGAATAGTAAGTGTATAAGGTTCTCAAATAAAGGTACAAAAATAATTTTTACCCTTGTGCTTAATGTCAGTAAATCAGTCAAGACTAAAATATAACTTTATAATATTAAACAAACTTTGAGTACCCTATCTGAAATCAAAAGAAAAAATTGTATTAGTATTTTTGAATGGAGTGGTCTTGAACACTAGACTTTTACACAATAAAAATACAGATAATTTTAAACTCACCACTAGTCCATACTGCTTTCCTTTTTGATTTATCCCAGTTGTAGTTAAATCTTCAGACGATGCACTTGATGAACTTTTATTTCTTTCTTTAGAATATTTACTTGGTCTATGTCTACTATGTGAAGGTGAGCTTTTACTTATTTTACTTTCAATTTTTCTTTTGAGGGATGATCGAGTTTTTTTATGTGTACTACCGTTTTCAATTTCACTTTCACTTACACTTTCAGAGGATGAACTACAAGATTTTTCACGTTTATTTTTATATTTCTCACTTTTAACCTTTTCAGTTGTTTTGGAATTTCTACTACGGTGGCGACTGTCAACATCTTCTGAATGACTCATTTCACGACTGTCTCTTTTATTTCTGTGTGTTTTCTTACTTTTATTGAATTTGTCTTCAGTGTCCCTTTTAAGATCAAATTTCTTTTTACTTTCTTTGGAATCATAATTTCTTCTTTTCTGTTTCTCTTTACTACGCTTATCACACTGCGAGTTGCTATCACTTGAATTATCTTGATCCCTTTCTACTATCTTATTTTTTAATTTTGATTTATGTTTGTTTTTATCTCTTCTAGAAGATGAAACATCACTGTCACTACTAGAAGGATCTCTGTATTTCCTTTTATGTTTGGAATTTTTCTTTTCACTACTCCATTCTTCAGAAGAAGAATCTTTCCTTATCTTACTATTTTCTTTAATCTTACTTTTATTTATTGATTGTACATATTTTCTGTCACCTGAGCTATATTTTCTCCCACTTTTGGTCTTTCTTTTTTTCCTCCAATTTTTTTGAGAAGCCTCATCTGATGAAATTGATTTTGATACTTTCTTATTCTTCTTTTTCTTCCTGTCATCTTCTGTGCTGCTGTCTGTATCATCATCACTACTACTACTACTACTGTCCATTTCATCCAACTTATTTCCATCTATATTTCCCACTATCTTTTTATACTTCACAGCTAATAACTTATCTAGGTCATTGTTGGCTTTCTTCTTTTTACTCTTTGTCTTTCCAATGTCTTCGTCATCACCACTGTCTTCACTGCTACTCCCTAAATCTACGAGACGTTTTACATCAAATCCACCAAACAGTTTTTTACATTTTTCAGCCAGAAGAGAATCTAAATCTTTTCCTTTTTTCTTTTTTGCTTTTTTTAATTGTTTTTTTCGCAGTTTCTCGGCAGCAGCCTGTTGTCTTGCAACCTGAAATAAGTCACCACTATATGGCAATTAAATATATAATCAAATACTACCTAGATTCAACATTAAATACGGACATAATACTCAAATTTTGTGAATTAAATTTTTTTTAATGTATGTTGCTGATTGTTTAAAGCTTAATTTATATTAAGCCACATCAAGTTTAATGGTGGCACTTATGATTTTTACATTCCTCTCAAATGATGTTATTGTGTTCAGTTCACCATATTTTCTTCACAAATGAAAATTAAACATAATAAATTGATTAAATTTCTAGATGGGCAGTATTAAACAATAAATCAATGTAATTAAGACTATTTATTCCAAAACTTGGAGTAACTATATGTTCAAATATTGACATTAACTACTTTATGAACATTAATGCTAATATGGTATTTATATAGCTCATATAGTGTGTTATATATATATATATTATATATATATATATATATACAATAATTTGTTATATCAACATATACAACTAAAATACATTGTAAAATGTTAATTAGCTGCTAAAACTAAGTTATCTCATTTAAAACCATGAAGTTGGTACAAATCAATTTTTATTTAATATATCTGGGTAAACTTAAAACAACTGTAAATTATTACTAAATGTATAATGAAAACAATACTTTTCCAAACTGTTTATTTTTGGGACAAGGCCTTTCGCCACAAATTTTTTTGTGGAGTTGCCTGATGATGAAACCTTTGGTTTCAAAATGCCTCGTCCAAAAAATAAACAATTTGGAAAAGTATTGTTTTCATTAACATTTAGTAATATTTAAAGAATTTTCCGATTGCTCCAAGTCTTCAACTGTAAATTAAGTTTGCAATTAAGTACACAGGACGTTTTTACACAAACAATGTAACTCCAGTGATTTATAGACTCGAAAGTAGATAGTACTGTGGTGGGCACGTAGTGCCCATAAAACAAGTTTAGCTTAAAAAACTTGTAACTGCGTATATTTTGATAACACTTCAAAAAAATTGCAATGATTAAAATACGAATTAAATGAAAAGTGTAATGTAAACTACTTTGTACTTTGGGATTATACCGACCACACCCAGACATGAATCGTTATTTGACATTTTGCTTCTACTGACTACTAGATTAGCGTAGATCAATATTTCGTCAATATAAAACAGGAATTGTCTTGTCCCAAACCCATCCTCAGACAGAGGTCAAAGTCGAGCAGTCTAGTAGATAACGTGATTGCAGAGTCTCGCCGCCCGTTCAGCTGGTGCGTCGCTTTGTTGTACTTCCGTGTTTTACCCCAACATTTCTCCAACACAAAAAATTCAACAAAAACAAACATTACCAAACAAAAACTAAACTCTTTATTGAAAAAAAAAACACACAAAACTTGTTTTTATTCTTGATCACATTCCGCCACCCAAAATGCGAGTACCTCCGGTCAATGAAAGAAAAACATCCCTCGAGATAGTGCCTATCAGTAAAATATCAAATTCTAGAGGTGCTGATCAGAAGTATAAATTGAATTGTAATGGAAAGGCAATTATGTACCATGCAAAAAAACTTAAATAATCATGTGATGCCGTGCGGCCTGCCGTAATCGGGATTCTCGAGAAAAATAAGATAACAGCGGCAACAATACCGATCACAATACCTGGAAATGCTTGTTGATTGATGGAATGTTAGTTCTGTTACCCAACTACATCGTTTTATAACGTTCTAAGTTCATTGAAAAAAGTTTGGCATATAACGGAATCTGACCCCATTAACAATTGATAATCGTTGTAAGTTTGTAATTAAAGAGTTGTTTTTTCGTATGTTTGTTTCTATAAATTTATATTTTTGTGTTCTTCATACTGGTGTGGTCGGTATAATCTGAAAGTACCGAATTCTATATTGTTATCTTCTTTTTAAAATCCACTAAAAGGTATATCGCAATGTGAACGATAGTGTTAAAAGAGACCAAATTTAGTTATTGGCTGAGTATTACCACTCCCTATTTATTACTGGAGACGCTACAAAAAGTTTATTTCTGAGTCTGTCAGTTTGCACAATATCTTGAGAACAAACTAACCTATACACTTTAAATTACGCATAAGTTTCATTTTTATATAAGCAATATAAAAGTTTGATGATGGTACATGTCACTCATTATTGGATGTCACACATGGGATTTGGTTAAGCGTTAGCTGATATTTTTACATTGGTTTTATGGATTATCATGTTGGCAGCGAGAAAACTTAGAATAAATAAATTTTTTAGCAAAATTACTAAAATCAGGGCAGACATATTTGTTATTTACAAAAATTGCGTAAGAAAACATAAATTGTTTTAGTTTGCTTTATTCAAATAACGGTGTCTTATTTGTTTTTTAACTACCATCTCCTGTAACTGTTTGAGTTTCCGTGGATTCTTCAGCAGTTGTTCGCGGCTTTCTATTTCCTTCTTCTTAATTAGATATAGTGGATCCTCTTGCAGCTTCCTGGCAATATCGACTTGGCTTTCCACTGGTGGTTCAGAGAAAATAGAAGTTGGCAGGCATTCTGAAACCATGAACATCTGTTAACATCTTAACAATCTTGGTCTTCATTTTATTTCAACAAATGAAAGAAAAATACAAAGTAAGAAGTAAAACTGCAAAGTAACGTGGACTGATAAAATATCAGTCATTTTATCAAAACATTATCACATTTTTCACAATATTTTACTAATTTATAGAATAAAATTGGCTGCAATATAATAAGCGCCCAACACTCGAGTGATCAATAATATCAAATCATAATTAGAACGATTTAAATGCTGTCAGACATGTTTATCCTGTTAAGTAATTGTAACTGCCCAAACTTAGTATAAAAAAGTTGTATTATTTTATATAATCTAAAATGTATATATTTCTTTGACATAAAACTATAGCTTCACTATAATACAATCTTAAAAGTATATAACGTAATTCAGTTTGACATTATTGTTCCAAAGGAATTGAAACAAAGTTAAACCATGTGTGTCTTATTTGAGTAGTGGCCACTACAGAGGAGATATGCTGATGTTTGTCAATACGTATTACAAAATAATCTGTTGAGTTATTACGTTTCTGTGACCTGATACCATGGTAGCATGTAAGGACACAAAACTTTAACTAACTCATTACAATGTAACAAAGACTGATAAACGGGTTAATTCAAATTTGTCTATACAACATAATTATTGGGTACTAAGAAGTCCTAATCTACTATTTGTTATACATACGTAATATAAATATATAAAGTTAAAGATAACCTTAACAAGCCCTCTTGTAATCTGAGCTTGAATGTGTGTACTATCTATAGGAATGTTTTTTCTTGTTTTGCCGGAAGTGCGAAATGGCACTGGGAACCACCTAAGACCGCACTTATGGCCAGGGGCATTTCTGATCTTTGGCGTCAGATCACGTTGTAAGATTTAGGACGTGATCTAAGATCAGGAAAGGGTACTTTGGGATTATACCGACCACACCAGTATGAAGAACACAAAAAATATAAATTTATAGAAAACAAACATGATACAACGAAAAAACAACCTTTTAACTACAAAATAACAAATTTACAAGTATTTCCAGGTATTGTTGTCGCTGTTATCTTATCTTTCTCGAAAATCCCGATTACAGCAGGCCGCGCGGCATCACATGATTATTTAAGTTTTTTTGCAAGTACATAATTGCCTTTCCATTACAATTAAATTTATATTTCTGATCAGCCCCTCTGGAATTTGGTATTTTACTGATAGGTACTATCTCGAGGGATGTTTTTCTTTCGTTGACATCAGCGCGGGGCAGGTGCCGAAGCTCGCGCTGATGGCCGGAGGCACTCGCATTTTGGGTGGCAGAGTGTGATCAAGAATAAAAACAAGTTTTAGTGTTTTTTCCAATATAGAGTTTAGTTTTTGTTTGTTAATGTTTGTTTTTGTTTAATTTTGTGTTTGGAGAAATGTAGGGGTAAAACACGGAAGTACAACAAAGCAACGCACCAGCTGAACGGGCGGCGAGACTCTGCAATCACGTTATCTACTAGACCGCTCGACTTTGACCTCTGTCTGAGGATGGGGAGGGGTTTGCGATAAGACAATTTCTGTTTTATATTGACGAAATATTGTTCTACGCTAATCTAGTAATTAGTAGAAGCAAAATGTGAAATAACGATTCATGTATGGGTGTGGTCGGTATAATCCCAAAGTACCCAGGAAAAGTATCAATTGGAAATGCTTCTGGCCATCCGTGTAGGCTTTCTTGGCGCCTTGGCACCCCCCTCAATGCTGGCAAAAAAGGAATAACAACCCTAGAGACAGTACCCAAATTCAAGCTCAGATCAGGAGGCGCTTGTTAAGGTTATGTTTAACTTTGCTACTACTAGTACTTATTTATGATAACCAAATCTAAACCTACTTATATCACATAATAACACTGAATAGTGTAGTAATATTTCCATTGCTGATATATGCCTCATTACTTACACAAAATGGCCTAGGCTGTTACTGGCTACTTAGTAACCCAAAACCAAACAATCGTTATGAGAACTAATCATTCAGCCCAGTTGTTACTGAAACAACTGTATCCCGGTAATAGGTTTTTTTTTTTTTTTTTTTTTTTTTTCTTCCTTGGGGCGGCCTACTGCCATGCACTTAAGCCTCAAGGGCCTTTTGCGCACCCCGAAAACACCATGAGGACTACCAGTCTACAACTTCAGCAGTTCAACAAACCGCCGAAAACAACCTATCAAGTCCTCCTGGGAAAACTCGCCACCCCTGTTCAAGCTACCAAAGATGGCATACCGCTCTCTTGCTATTGCTGGGCAATCAAAGAGCAACCACTGAATTACTTGTTACTGGCGCTAGTACTGCATATTTGTAATGGCAGCAAGTGCAGTGGTTATGCGCATGTGTTATTTGTGTCAGACATATTTAACCTTCAAAAAAGTACGTAGGCCTACAATTTATACAGTTTTGTTTGTGATATTTTATAAATAGGCCTAAATATGCTAGATAATTTTTTATTCATCATAACTTTATTACTTTTTATACTGTAATTTGAAATAAAACGTAATTTGGTATAAGTAGTTGTAGCGAGGATTCTCTACTCATGAATATTGATGATTCGATATTATAGATCACTAGAGTCGTTAATGTTTAGGGTAGGGTCCAATAAGCGGACCCGGTTTTTTATATCGAAATTGGCAAACGATATTACTTAATCATAATAATAATCAATCGATACTGATGAATTATTTTTAACAACTTAAATAATCTATATGAACAGCTGTAAACACTTTCAAATAATACAATTAAGGTAATATTTTAAATTTCACGTAACATTGTGTATTAAAATGGCCGTCAATCTTAGGAAGCTTCACGAAATTGCTTTAAAAGACGATAAAATATGTTTTTTTATGGCTTCAGGATGTTGGGTTAGTACCTAAGAATCCATTATGTGATATTTGTGGGAAGGTAACAAATGTAACTGTCAGAGGAGCTAACATGGTCGTCTTCAGATGCAAAAAAAGAAGGTAATGGTGGACACAACTTTAGTAAAAACGTTTTCGTTCTGTTTCATTTAGTTAAAGTTATAAGTTTCCCTGATTTTGGTTATGTTCATTTATTATTTGTTATCATTAAATTCACATTTTAATTTAAACATATGATTGTTATTACTTTTATATCGATTGATAGTCTATGATTCGATATGCGAATATTAGGTATCGATGATTATATTCTTCGATATAAAAAACCGGGTCCGCTTATTGGACCGTACCCAATGTTTATTATACTGCAGCCATAAAATTATAATTTGTGCGAGCAATCACCCACAAGAAACAACTTTGTACATATCCTGTCAATTGTGTACATATTTTTGTGTAAACAGCTTTAGTTCAGAGGTTTATGTGAAGAACATTTGAAATATAGGACCTTACCTTGGTTCTTATCTGAAGGGAGAATGCTGTTTTCAAATTGTTTGTCAACCTTCCTTCCCAGCAAATACTCTTCCCTGTCCACAATTTGGGAGGAATCTTTATACATCCAGTCCAATTTCTTCTCTTCATTGTTTCTGTTTAAAAAAATTAAATTATTGTAATACACAACTTGTGATAGGCCTTCATAAATTTCAATTTATTTAGGTTCTGGCTGTGTTTTTAAAACATGTTAACCTACTTACTAACCCTTTTTCTTAAATGTGGTTTTTAAAAGAACAACAACAAATAATATGAAGTAACTGAGTAGATAATACTGACCCAACAATAATATATGTTACTTAGTCTAACATGTTTTGTCATAACACTTAAGTTGGTAAATATATCTAACTTACAATTCATTGACAATTCAAGCCTTTAAATATACGATCAACTATTAAATCATATGATTTACTTACATAGCTGAAGTTTCAGACATCTGAACTACTCTTAAGAATATTGAAACCGTTTACAAAATGCAACGCTTTCAGGATTAACAAGTGAATTTACAAAACATAACCTCTCTATCAAAGATCTGTTTACGTTATAATAAGAATAAGAAAACAACCCTTTTTTTTTCTTTTTCTTTTGCCACCTTTTTGTGGCGGCCTGGATTAAAAATCCATGAGGCCCCGATGTTCACTTTTGTGGTTGTCCGTCGTTTGTAGGTAGTTCTTACAAGAACTTTTAAAAATTTTACATCAGTCTTTCGGTTTGGTAATCTGAGAAAAAAAAACATTTAGATTCGTTAGTTACAACAATAATGTACAGTGGTAATATGTTTTGTAGTATTTATGTTAGTTACAATAAAGCTAGGATATCTAAGGATTTTGTAAGTAGATGGGTATCAGGAAGGGAAGGTGTAGGAATCTCTTCTCTGCCAGGGGCCGATCAGGCAATGTCCTATCCCGAAAAAAGGTAGGCCAAGGAAAGAAGAGCCCAGGATTGGAATGACATCTATGTATTGTGTCTGTGTATAGATGGACTTTGTTTTTATATTTTAAAGTTTTCGTTTGATTGCTTTTAAAAAATTGTTGATTTCGTTATACATTTCATACTTTTCTGTGCTGATTACATAGTTTAGATTCTTGGAAAAATGTCTCACTAATGATTTTTGTTTTTTGGAGATAGTTATTTCTTTCATGCGTATATTTTGGACACTGAAAGATTAGATGTTCCAATGTTTCATCCACTCCCATTGTGCAATTTAGACATAATGGTGTTAAAATAACATTTAATTCTGTGAAGACATGCGTTAACATAGCGTGACCAAGCCTAATCCTACAGATATTAACTATTTCACCTCTCGACATTTTAGAGGCTGTGAACCAAGGTGTCTTTGTGAAACATTGCTTGATATTTTTTGTACCAATTTGCCTTTAAGGATGATGTTAATATACCAGTCATTTCAGTCCCCAATCTTTTTGTTTTGGTGCGATTTGAAATCAGCATTTGTTACATAGAATTCGTAGCTGGTGAAAGTTAGACCTGTTGATTCTTTTGCCAATTTATCTACGGCTTCGTTTTCTTTAATCCCACTATGGCCAGGTATCCATTGTAAAGTGTAATTATTTGTGTTGTTTCTCATCATTTCCGCTATTATGTTCAAAATCAGGTCCTTACTGTTATTATTCCCCAATAATGCCTGATCAACTGCTTCGATGACAGGATTTACAGTCAGAGCAGATAAACTAATTCACTATTTGTGATCTTTCTAGTATACTCAACGGCTTTCAGTATTGCATACATTTCGGCTGTATAGCTCGAAACGATATGGTTGAGTTTGAAAATATGTCTTTCGTCATAGCACGGAATATAGAAGGCTGCGCCAGAGCCCGAGTCAATTTTTGATCCGTCAGTGTAGATCATAATTTTATTCCTTATAGGTTATGTTTACCATATTATACCATTCTTGTTGCAATATTTGATTGCTGACTTTCTTGTCAAGCAATCTACCATTAATTAGTGTATTGCAGCTTACATTTACGTCAGTAATTTCAATAGGTTTGGTTAAATCGTGGGGTACAGCAAATAATTTTAAGTTGTTTTCTATGGGGTTAATTGTTTGCACTAGGCTTAATGCTTGTATATATACAGGAGTTTTCTTTTTGTTCCAGAAAGGGTTATTATTAGTTAGCATGTATAGATACATGACACTGTGATAGGCTGGGTGAGTTGTAATCTGTTATTATTTTATAAATTAGTCGCTCAGTAAGAGATAATCTTCTCAGGGATAGTGTAGGTATAGCACATTCAAATTGCATGCCAATGATAGGGGTAGTTTTTAAAGGCCCCAATCGCTAATCGGAGTGCTTGGTTTTGTACTTTTTTCAAGTCTGTCAAGTATATAGTTAGGAGCATGACCATAAATAAAAGAGCAGTAATCAATCTTGGATCTAATTAGACTTTTGTATATACTCAGCACAAAATCGGGGTTGGCACCGTTTTCTGCCACATGATACCATTTTTAAAATATTTAAGTCCTTCTGACATTGCAATATAAGTTGTTCTAAGTATGGTTTAAATTTTAATTTATTATCTATAGTAATACCTAGGAGTTTTTAATTTATCTTCAACTCTTATTGTTTGACCATCAATATAAAATTGTGTATTGAGGTTTGTAATTGACCTTTTCCTAGTAAAAAATGGTTATGACACTCTTATTAGGATTTAGGCTTAGATTTAAATCCTCTAATACTTTATTCATATTGTCTAATGCAAATTGCATATTATATTGTACGTTGTCATAACTTTTACCAGATGAATATAAGGTGACATCGTCAGCATACTGTAATGATTTTACCTGAGTAGGTAGACATTTATTTATGTCTGATATATATATCTCAAATAATAAAGGACTCAGGACACTACCTTGCGGGATCCCTCGACAAGTGGTCCTTGTAATCTGATAGTCAGGGAAGGTGATTGTCAGCTGCCTATCAACCAGCCATTTGTGACAGTGCACAATAAATTTCCTAGGTAATACCTTTAATGAACATTTTTGTCCATAAAGTAGGCAAATGTACATTGTCATACGCACAGGAAATATCTAAAGCCGCCAAAATAGTGGATTCGTTGTGTGTAAAAAGCAGTTTGTATATTTGAAATTAATTGCACCAAATAATCGGCACATCCGAGGTGTTTTCTAAAAGCGTGTTGTGCATCAGGGATTATCTTTAAATAGTCTACAAGCCATACAAGCCTATTTTTGATCATTGTGTTCATGATTTTAATAAAACATGGTATTAAGGAAAATTGGTCGATACGATGTTTCATTATCCTTATCTTTACCAGGTTTAAGGAGTGCAACAACCTTGAATTTTTTCCAGCTGTCAGGGAAATCCCATTATACCATTCCAAATATTATTATATAAGTTTAGTAATATATCTAGTGCCTCAGGTGGTAGTTTTTTAATCAGGGAGTAGGTAATACCATCTGCTCCAGGTGAGGTGTCTTTTGTCTTAGATTTAAGGGCCTTGTATAATTCTTTGATGTTAAAATTAGTTTCAAGTATATGTGATTTTTCAGAAAATAATGGGGGTTGAATTTCAGTTTTGTGTGGTACATATTGTGGCAAAATGTGTTGCATAAATTTTTGTCCAAGTTCAAAATTATCTATCATTTCAGATTTTGATTTAATATCATGTGGATTTTTTAGTTTTTTAAACAATATTCCAAGCATATTTTGATGAGGGTTTATTGCCTATTTTTTGGCACAAGTTTTCCCAACCTACTTTCTTTGCTGCATTAATTACATCTTTTGTTTTTAATTGAGTTACTTGATAAATATGATATGTTGTTGGGGTCATATTAATTTCTAAAATTTTTAAAGGCCAATTCCTTTGTGCAACAAATTGTGAACATTTCTCCGTCCACCAATGTTTTGTATAAAAATTTGGCTTATTTATCGGAGCTTTAATATTTGGAAATGGCCTTTTCCGTGGCAAAATGTATTAATTCAAGCAGCTTATTTAAACTGTATTTCAGAAGGTAAGTTTTCAATTAATTGTATTTGGTTTTGTATAGTTCTTGTATAAAGATCCCAATTTGCTAAATTTAAAATTTTTTCTTATACAGTTGTTTACAGGTGTTTCATTTGTAGGCCTACTATAGAATTCAATTTGCATTAGAGATAGGGGAAGTGATTGCTTCCCATCGGATCATTTAAGACATTCCAGTTTGTGATATGAGCATGTAGGTTTGGGGTAGCAAAAGTTAAATCAATAGTAGATTGTCCTATTATACAAATTGGGGATGGTGGTAAATGCATTTTTATTAATCATAATATAGCGGGATTGAGAGTATTCCCGGAAAATGTCCTTACCTCGGGGGTTTGCCTTAAAGCAGAACCAATAGGGGTGGTGGGCATTCATGTCACCGCATATTAAATGAATATTTATTGCCATTTATAAATAGTTTGTTACTCCAAAAGTTGGGGTCAATTTTACTATCAGCACAATAGATGTTGTATATATGGATACATTTATTATATAGTTTTATTTTAATTTCCAGAAGTTGAACTTTATTATCATTGTATTCGGACATTTTTTTCAAATGATATAGAATTTATGTATAAGGAAGGCAGTACCGCCATATCCATCGAGCCTATTTACACTAATTATGTTGTAATTGCTATCAGATAGTTTTTCATTATCAGTTAACCATGTTTCTTGAAATGCTCCAATATGAAATTGATTTTTAGTCAAAAAATTGAGTGATCTCAGGCCACTTGGGTTTTAAGTGACCTGCAATTCCATTGGAGTATGTTTAGCTTTTCTGTTGTCATACTTTATCAGGGGGGAGAGTGCTATTATTTTTATTAGTACTTGAATAAGTTTTTTTTGGAGTAGTATTAACAGAGTTTTTAGTGTCAGTGTTTGAAATTATAAATGTTGCTAGTAGCTCATCTATTTGTTTTTTTTGTTGTAACATTAGAAGTTTTAACCTTATTTCTTATTTCTGTAATTTTAGTGTTCAAAAGAGCCTGTAAGTGTTCTCTGTCAACTGTCTTTGTTTCTGTTAGGTTAGGTTTAGGTTTAGGGTTAGCATATATAGGTTTGGTTGAGTTAGGTTTATAGTTAGTAGTGAAAGTTTTGTTTGAGGTGTGGTTTGTGTTTGAGGTAGGTTTTCGATAAACTGTGTTTGAAGGTAACCCGGAAGTGGTGGGCGTATCTAGTACAGTGCTAAGGGATGAGTATCTATTAGAGATGGAAATTAGGCTATTACTTGGAGATATTTGTGGAAGATTCGGATAATGATTAGTGTCTGAAGAGTCAAGGGACTTGGTTGCCTCGGCAAAAGTTTGAGGTCTTTTGGGTCCCCTAATATTCTTATAAGTGACCGGGTAGAATTGACTAGATGTAAAGTAGTCTTCTTTTCTTAGGCTCATCCTTTCTTTGATCTGTTTTTGTCTGATGAATTCAGGGCAGTATTTAGAGTTGCTGCTGTGGGGGCCTAGACAGTGAATACATTTAAGAGGGAGTTGGCATGGTGAAGAATGAAATTTATCGCCACAGTCTCTGCAAATTCTCTCGTTTTTTGCATGGGGAATTTGCCACGTGCCCGTATGCAAAGCAGCGGTAGCACTGTTTCACAGGGATTATATAGGGGGTTACTTGAACCCTGACATAGTTTAAATGAATGTAATTAGGGAGAGTATCGGAATCAAAAGTTAACTTGACATAATGTGTGTCACAAAGTTCGCTATTGATTCTACGCTTAATACGTCTGGCCTCAATAATGGTACAGTCTGATTCAGTTTCTTTAATTATTTCATCCTCACTGATACTAGGGTCTATATTCACTACACCATTGGAGTGTATTCTAATTGAAGGTACAAAAACATTGTATTGGGATAAATGACGGGAATCGACAATATTGTTTGCTGTTTGCGCATTTTTGCAAAAAATTGTTACATTGCGGCCGGATGGTTTAACATACTCAATGTCTGTGTGGTGTAGCTTTATAATCTTTCCTATATGAAAAGCATTGAGTTTAGTTTTATTTTTGTCCTGAACAATAATCTCAAAGGGGCCTTTATTTTCAGGTTTATAGTATCTGATTGTGAAAGGTTTTTTTTGGTTTGGGGGGAGCAATTTCACTTTTTTGATTATGTTCTAAGTCAGAAATGTCATCGTTTTCATGTTTTCGTTTTATTGTGGAATTTTCATTAGTTAAGATAGACTCTATTGCCTTAGAGGTTTCATCGTCCATCACGTTGCCGGCCAGACCTGACGACATGTCAGGACCAGCCGAAAGGAATATTACTTAAAATTTAAATTGGTTATACCAACAAAGAACAGTAAAATAGAATGAAGGAAATTAAATAAACAAATATGAGGAAAAGGAAAATTATAGGTTAAATTACATGTTATAGTTACCCAATCTCCAAGGTTGGATGATATAGGATTACAACACAGAACACACAGGAATCTACTTGCGGACAACCACTTAAACAACAGTGCCGTAGTTACGTCTGTTTCACAGCGATGCCGAAGTCGAACTGAAAACAACCCTAAAAAGAATTAAAATCAAGGCAAAATATAATCGATTACCGACTAGGTTTTCGAACAATCGGTTTCTCGTTACAAACGTTGATGAGACGTTTTGATACAGTTTTTTTAAGTTCAATATTTTTTTATTCAGACACACTGATTAATATACTTAGCAAGTTTTATATTTTTGGAACAATATTACTTTTTAATTGTTGAATTATGATTATGTGTGCCTTTTTGTTTCATTATTGTTATTAAACTTGTTAACATTTAAATACATTATATGCCACGCAAAATCACTACCATACACCAAAATATAAATTGGCTTTCCAATAAGCTGAACCACTTCCTCAATGATCACTGTCCGGATGTTGTAATAGTAACAGAAAATAGTGTTGCATTTTTAAGAAAACTTGCAACACATTACTCTTGACCGGTACTCTCTGATCGGAGGTTTCACAAGGAAACCTCACTGAAAGGGGGGGCGATCTGGGGTATGCCAAAAATAACTCTAAAAGTGAAATAAATCTCAAACTGGAGTGGGGCATAATCAGAAATGATAAATAATACAGCCTTATTTCTGGGAGTTTACTTACAGCTTTTATTGAACGCTACAATTTCTCAGACTGCCAGCTTGGCTTTAGAGCTAAGCATGATCCTATATGGGCTGTAATTTCTCATGTTCAAAGTGCTCTGATAGTCTTGAAGGTGGCCAGTGTGTTGGAAGTAAGGTGTTTGATCTAAGGCATTTGATGCTATGTATCATGCCGTTCTATTGAGCAAGCTCCCTTTTTATGGTTTTAATGACTTGTAGCATTACTCTTATAAAGTCTTGCCTTAGTAATAGATACCAGGCAGTAATGTTGAATGGTAAGTTATTTCGTTTTGAGCAGGTAGGGTACAGAATTTAACAGGGTTCTGTTTTAAGCCCTTCTTTTTCTATTATTTATATTAACGATCTCCTTTCTCAAGTACTAGATGATCTAATATATCCATATTTATTCACTGATAATCTGACCCTTTCTGTTACCGTCAACAATGAAATGAAATGAAAATTCCTTTATTTAAACTGGCAAAGTTAGGGCCTCATGGCCCTTTCTTACACTTAACCTGTCTGAACAATAATTGTTAACAAATATTAACCAAATTAATATTAACACTAATCTACCTTACTAAATACATTAAATTAAACATTAATCCAAACACTAAAAAATTATAAATATACTTCTAAAAAAATAAATAAAAATATAGTTATACAATCATAACACAAAATAATATTACAACTTCCATTTTACTAAGAACCTAAAACTATAATTAATACCTAATAACAATAATTTATAAATATATAATAAGAATATTTTAGAAATAAATAATATATATATATATGGTGTTTTATCTCACTCACACACAATGCCAGAACCACACCCACAGACCCCTAGGACGGACCCGCCCCGACCAACCGTTCATGATACAAACGTCTCAGTGCCGCCACAAACCGCCGATCTCCCTCAATGGAAGTGATTTCTGGAGGGAGGGAGTTCCACAGACGACAACCCATCACTTGAAGAGATCTATCTAATACTACAGTCCTGTGTTGGGGCATTCTTAAGGTACGAGAACCAGAGCGAGTGCTTCTTACACTATCATGAGATATAAATTGGAAATAATTTGAAAAATATTTTGGAAATCCAGATTGTAAAATTAAATGAACTAAATTTAGCATTTTGATTGATCGTTGTTCTTTTAATTTCAAAATATTTCCCTGAATATAGTACGGTGTAATGTGTTGGTCTCGTCTCACATCGTAAACGTAACGTAAACAGTAGTTTTCAGTCCTTTGCAGCTTCTCACTAAGTGCTACTGTCATGTCATTCATCACAGAGTTGCAATAATTGAAGTGTTGAAGTACTAGTGATTTCTTTGAGACAATGTGGATGCTTTGAGACTGAGAATTGGTGGTGCTTCTATTACTATTCAGGACTGATTTAGCGCCATTAGTTTTCGTCTTAATGAGCAAAAGACAGTTACATTTTGTTTACTTCAAATCGGCTCGGGCCCTCACAGGCAGATATAGTTAAGATTCTGGGAGGTCATCTTGAGCCTGTGTTATGGTGTGAGTCTTATGTAAATAACAGTTGTAAAGGTATTTTTATGTTGAGGATTTTAGTTTAAGAGACTCTTTTACTGGTCTAAATTACAGTCACTTGTGGTATGGTGTTATTCTCTGGGGTAACCATTTCCCTGTTATTAAAAATTAATTTTACTAAAAGCAATACGCATAATGTGTAAAGCTAGGCCTAGAGATAAATGTAAGCCATAATTTACTCAACTGCAACTCGTCACACTTACACTTTTATATGCTTTAGATTGTTTATTATGTAAAAAAAAGAATATAGAGCACTTCAGTATTCCATCAGACAGGAAAAATATTTTATTGAGTTTAATACATATTCAAAAACTTAAAAGCTACGAGGTAACCGTTATTAAATTGTAAAACAAACTTCCAACTTATATAAAGAATCTATTTACAAATTAAGACTGAAAATTAATCTGATTGCCAACCCTGATTACAGCACGAAAGAATTCTTTTACTCAAATTTGGTGCGTGTGTATAGTCCTGATTCAAAACCAGTCTCTGTTTTATCGGGTTATGTTTTACTTACTGTAGTAATAGTTTTGACTACAAAAAGCGGTGCAATTTCCCTGGCATTGGAGGAAGTAGACAAATAAATGCTTTGTAAATGCAACAGGACAGCTAAATTAATTTCTTGATCATGTTCATTTGTAGAACAAAAAGTTGCTTGATCAATAGCATAATCAAAAATCTTGGATAGACCATAATAAAATATATTGTAAATCACATACCTAATAAATGTCTTGTCAATAAACTCGAGAAAACCTCCCCACTTTGTAAGGTAATTTTAGAGTTTTGTTTCCAACTTTTAACAGATAATTATAAAATTGTTCTTCATGTACATTTACTTTCATATTTTAAAGTGTTTAAACACTAATAACAAACTTCCAATGAGGGTAAAGTTTTTCATTTAATAACCAATTGATATACTAAACAAGTACTAGGTAGACGGTGAAAGCAAGTACAATTTATCTTATGAATATTTCAGTCAACTTGATTATCATTTTGTTCCAATATGGCAACCATTCAAACTTAATTTTTACGGCCTTGTATAGTTAAAATTCTGTATTTTTAAAATAAACCATATTAATTGTTCACTTAAACCATAAATATTTCCAACTTTTATAAAATTTAATTGCTATTTTTCTAAGTTCATCTGGAACATGCTTAATAATTTCTGTAGCAATATTTCATGTATATACTGTAAACGGACCCTCGCATCAACACCCATTTTTTTGCAATTCTAAGAATCGAAATATTCTGAATAGGTCTCGATACTCTTGGTTAAATAACGTGTAAAACACAACTCTGTATCAAGGTGTGTCCGTCGAAATGTTGATTTGAATGTTTATGTTATGACTTGGCTTTTGATGAAATGTTTCTTCAAACTTGTGTCTTAGTTAATCATTCACTGGAAGACAAAGTACAACCACAGTGTAAGGCCGCTCAAAGGGTCAAGGGGATGACAGGGAAGCTGTTCCAGACGCTAGTTTCACGCTGAAGCAGGAAGCGTGATAAAATAACACAACCACAGTCTATGCTCACTTTTAGTACAATTTGGAATTGCAATAAAATATGCTCCTTAATAAATATTGTACTTTTATAATGTTACTGCATGTAGAAATGACGTTATCATATTTTAATTTTTATATCAACATTGGTGGATAGGACGTATGAGGGTTGGATTGCTCATAGTGCCACTATTTCTTTGGGATAGAAGAACGTTTTTGAAGACACGTCTGGTTTGAAAAATACACCATCATCCAATTTTGAGAAGAGACGTTTTACCATATTCTTACTTAAAAAAAAAACATCAGATATCTTCTCTAAAAACAATTCTGACACTTCCATTTCATATGCCTACAGAAGACTAAAATTATTTTAAATGACGGAAAAGGCAAAATTATATAAAATCTCTTTCAATGGAGGAATGACCAAAGCTGCAGCGGAAGCTTCCGAACTTGTTATCTGAATAAGACGGCAATCAGAAGATAGTGATAATTTTAGTTGAGGCCTCATAACACTAACTTAACTCTCCAAGCCCAGGTCGCATGTCTGTTTTATAGGGATAACCTATAAAAATATCGGCACTTTGGTATTATTCGGAGGCTACTACGTCCCTATCTACTATTTGTTATTATACTATATATATATATATATATATATATATATATATGTATGAAAAATATCTCTACACACGTATGTAGAGAAAAAGGAATGATTTTCTTATTTTGGCAGAAGTGCGTAATGGCACCAGCTGAAGGTCTCACTGATGATCAGGGGCATTTCAGATCGGTACTTTTCCGATCTCAGCACGTACTAGATCGTCCAATTTTTCCGACGTGAGATCACGTTGGACGACTTTCTGAGGTCGGGAAAGTACCGAACGGAAATGCCCCTGATCATCAGTACGGGCTTCAGTGGCGCCTGCCACTGCGCACTTCTGCCAAAAGAAGAAAAACATTCCTCGAGACAGTATCCACATTCAAGCTCAGATCACGTGAGCACTCGTAAAGGTTAACTTTAACTTTGGTAATACTAGCAACATGTTCATAATAACCTAATTTAAACCTACTTGCAATAACAAATAGTAGATAGGGACACAGTGGCCTCCAAATACCAAAGTACTAATACGTCAATATTATTTTTGCAATGGACCCATAACTTTAAGATACCATTTTACCTATATTTTTTAGCAAAATGCTACTAACAATTTTAGAAGCATAAATGGCCATGCTTTCCAAATTACATTTAAAAAATGTTAATCTTTAGTGTTGGGTAACATTTGAAAAGAATAAAGTGTACGATTAATGAAGGGCCCTATGTAGTCTCGTTACCATCTGAGATCAGCTGATGCTTAGGGTCATTAATTAATAGTCCAATAGATCGAAAACCAAAATTCCATACCTATTCAGTTAAATGGTGCTATTAATCACTTGTTTTTTTTGTTTCACTGTGTTGGTTGAGTGATTAACTGAAATGGATTAAACTGCAATGGTACAGGTGTTATACAATTGAACGGGATCTTGAAATAAATTATGAAACAATGGATTTTAATTACTTTAATTATAAATTAAATTACACTGGAAGGATCACCAAAATATTTTAATCACACAGATAATGTTATTTATAAATGAACATTTATAATAACATGATAATTATGGGTAATGACTATTATTTGTAGTACAATTACTGATGTCCGTCAGTTTGAAACTTAAAATTATGAAAATTCAAAATAAAGTACTTTAAAATCGTATCAGTTAAAAATTAATAAACTATTCATTCAAGTTCTTCCACAGTTATACAACAGATTCAACTAAACAATTATTTTACTTAAGACAAAATTGTTTCTCAAGAACTGATGATTTGTACAACTAGGAACATATTTTATTGCTACATCTTAAAAGAAAATCTAATGTTTTATCATTTGTCTTCATGCCAATAAGATACTTAGTATTTAAAAATCCTTAAATCACAATTTCAAACTTTGCCGTTATTTCACTTGTAGGCACAATAAATGTTTGTATGTATACAAATTTAACGTACATATCAATTGTACAAAATGTAGAAAAACACTCAATCTTTTGAGATGCATTAATGTGCTGAAAGCTTGAGACAGCATCCTATGATACGTAGAATTTACAGACGTACGTGTTAACATTGTCTAAATAATTATGTTTCTCACTGTGTCTGCTGTTCATATTTGGGAAGAGTAATTTTCACCAGCTAAGTGGCCTGTAGTATCACTATGGTAAAAGATCGGATTTTAGTTCACTGTTCTATAGTTTGGACTGTCACAACAGAATCTGTCATATTCTCTGTATTTAGTTAAACAACAGTGTATCCAATAACATGGTGACCGCTCAAGAATTTTTTAAAATTCTCTACTCATTTATACATTTTAAAATTTCTTATTCATTTTCAAGCAAACATCAGCAATTATAGAACTTGTTTAGAAAATTAGTGTAAATAAGTCTATTTACTCTTTGGCTATCATGCGCAGTGAAGTATCATCAAATATTACTACATAAGCTCTGTAGAGAACACACCGTACATCAATACGATACTATTCTTGCTATAGTATGATGCTAAAACTTAGCTACTCAGTGTCAAACATTCGTAAGGTCTTGTCGGCCAATAATTTAGGATTTATTGGTACAAAGCAACATAGCATGAATGAATGAACGGGACAAAAAAAGATGGAAGGTCTTGATCCAATGGAAACCATTACAAAATAGAGACAAAATGTGGTGAGGAATAAATAATAACGATACAAAAAAACAGGTAATTGATGCAGCAAACAATCATTACAAAGTTACAGTGGTATAAATAATGAAGCTGCACGAATAAACCTTTTGTTGCAGCTAACTATTCTGTCAGTAATTTATCCTTACCGAAGTAGTCAAAATACTGTCATCATGCCTTTCTTCATCACCAGCATCACTTTCTGACACTTTTTTGGGTTGTTCTATGCGGAGTACACTGTCTTTCAGAGTACTTTTTCTTTTTTAAAGAGGCCGATTTCCTTTTAAGCCTTATTCTGCTCGTTCTCATAGACCACTGGCCTTTGTGATGATCTTATCAAACAAAACAAGGGGGATATGCATTACAGGACAAGGTCGATGTACTGATAAGTGCGATGGTCACAATGAGGATTTGAACCTCCGCTTCTCTAACTCAGATCCAAAATCTTAAACCACATTGGCACTTCCCAAATACTCTGCTCCAGGTGCAGGTTTTGAGGATGATTATAACAATAATGCAACATCATGGCATACTCTTAGACTGGCACAAGTGTTGTTGCCTTGTAATTATTCAAAAAATACCTTGTAGTTGTACCTAACAATCATGTAACATTCTTGTTCTATTGAAGCTTACCTGACCATAGAAGAGTTTTTATTAGCTATAGCTGCCGATGAAAACTGCCCGGACTGTTGTAGTTGCAAAATTTAATGGTTTGACACTTTCTCTGCATATTTAACGTAGTACCTACATGAAACATGATTATGAATTTTACTACTTATTGGCTATATTAATGGGCACTTTTGCACCAGTTAACGTTTTAATCAACATTCATTAAGATTTTAACATTTAAGAAAAACACGTTTGCTACCTATAGAGGAATCTGCATTTACACCTGTTGAGTACAAATTCTTCAGCACCAAACATATTTCAATCACTATGAATTTTTTATAAAATTCACAGTAAAAAGTACGTCTGTTATATGACTGTGAATGACTTGTAATGTGAGCTGAACAAAGCAAGTTTCTTCTTACATCAGGTGAACACAATAAAGCTTTGTAACATATATTTTGATCATACAATTCTTTTATGTTCTAAATTCTTCATAACAAGTTTACGTCTCATGATTAACAGAGGTTAGTCAGATTTAGCGAACAAACAGGTCTTAAACATGTCAATGATGTCCACTTACCACTAGCTGCACTAGAATCAGTTAAACCGTCACAGAAAAATGCTGATCTCACTGTACAAATATCCTATACCCCCTAGAGATTTATGTTCTTACAGTTCTGATGTGTTTGCATACACTGAACATTACAACTTACAGGCAATAAAAGATTGATAAAACATACACAAACACATAAGAAAAACTGAAATATAATGCTATAAGCTAAAAAATTGAATATCACACTATGGTCCTCTATGTACTATATAATTTTAGAACCACTTAAGTACAAACTGCATTAACATTTATAGCTAAACAACTGTTTATTTGGCGCTTAGAATAAAATTAGACCTGCTATAAATCAGTTGCCAACATTAGCTTTAACTTAATTTGTTTGAGCAAACAAACTCATTAGTAGTTTTATATGTTGAAATTTAAATCTTTGTTGATCTGGAAGAGAGAACAAATTGAAAGATAATGTTATCAATGTGTTTCCAATAACACAATTGTGGACAGCAATAACATTAATTGGCTTGGGGAACATTATCTAAAACAGACAGGAATGGAGTAAAATTGACAAATTGTACAATAAACACATAATTCTTGTGAACATACTAACCATTGTTGATATTGTTACTTATGTCATAGACTGTGTGAAGTTTGTAGATTCAACAATTTATAAGTTATTTATTCACATTTAGCAACTCAACCATAAAAAAACCCAACAAATAAACTTCTTAATTATGTGAAAAAACTGTTTCAACAGGTTTTTCTAAACATTTCCATTTTTCTGACACACAGTGTCAGAAAATTCAAATACCAAATATTTGTAATTATCACAAATAAAACCTGTACTGAAATATTGCTATGTTGGTATAAACAACCATAGAACACATAAATTTCAAAGCTCCAAAAATAAAACCTAAAACAATTTGCGACTTTAAAGCTAATTATATAGTTCTAATAAATAATAAAATAACATATTTATGTACAGATTTTATTTAATGTCACAAGTAACAATTTTAACTTCTCAATCATTTTAATTTATTACGTTTGTCAAATCTGACGACACTATGTGGAAAATACAGATGAATTATTTAAAGTAAATTTATGATCAGGATTCTCTCTAATTTGAGATAATTTTTATAAAATTATTTATCAGTATTTCGATAAAAAACGATAAAAAGCAATCTGATCATACTGCATGTTTTTCATTTATCCTACAATTTCTTCCACTGTGATAATATTGTAAATATTCATGTATAGTCCATTGTTTTTTTTGTTTTGTTTTTTTTGAGTTATAGACAGCCCTCATTTGCTTAAATTATATTGTATTATGTTATTTTAAAATATCACAAAATCAATATTTTTAATTTGAAAATTCACTTTAAAAAATAACTTACCTTTTCAAAGTAATAGCTTTTATTAATTAAAAAAAATACTTACTTTTTAATTTAATAATTGCTATTATCTTATTGTAACAACAAAACATTTAGTTTTTCTCTTCTGGTCTAACAAACAATTGAAACAATAGCTAGAGTACTGGACATTTTTAAATGCAATTCAATCTCTAAATCTATTTATTTTCTACCTAACTAAATATACATAATACATACACACTTAAATAATTAATAGTGAGTTTATAAACAAATAAATAAAATAATGTTTCATTAAGATAATAATGATGAAACAGAGTAGACAATGTAGGCTATAGCAAAACACCACATGATATACTTATGCAGTTACCAACGTCCTGTTTCGTTACGACTAATACAAACAATGCTATTATAAATAAGTGAAAAACTGAGCTTGAATAATGGGAATGTAGTGGAGGTTAAAATAATCAGTCATTGTTTAGCTTACGACAGACATATACACTGAGACTACACAAAAGTTGAACATTCACCCTCTGAAGCTGTGGCCTAAAAACGTGTACGCAGCACTTAAAACACAATCTCTCACTATAGTCAACACACTAATATACACATCACTAACGGTTTCTATAAAAATTTTATAGAACACATTTTAAGAATCTAAACACACTGATATGCAATTTCAACAATACAACAACTATCTAATCTTTTCTAATGGTAATAATCAAAACATCTAGAAATTTCTAAAATTGTCGTTTGGAAATTCAAATAGATTTCTTGCCAGAAAATTCTTCTACAGCACAAATTATCTTTATAATTATATCTGATTACACTTTGACAAAAGTTTATACATCTAATTTTTTTCCACCAACATAAAGAAATAAAATACAATTTTAGGCCAATTCGTTCTAATTTTATATTGGCAAGATAAAGCACTGACATAATACTATAGGCTAATCATCTATCTATCAAGCCACCATTTGATTTCATCGACATATTGCGATTCTACTATCATAACACACTTTTAATATTTCTCTTTGTATTCTTGCCTACACATTGAAAAGCAACGGTAACAAATCAAACAAGCCATGCTTTAAATTCCTAACCTATAAAATATGACAACAAAACAATATCTTTTTATTTTTTGACTAATGAAAACAACAAACAGTGAAATGTATTCCTGCCGACCGTACAGTAACGTCTAATGAAACCGTTTAACATTAAAATATATTTATTTACATATTTCAACATCATGTAACAACCTTGATGATTGTTGATCCCATAGCTATTTGAGGGTTGAAAACAACGAGAAGCCACAGCTGAGGGGGAGTACACATAGGAAGTGGGGAGAGGAGGGGAGGGGGTCACACAGGGGGCACTTTCCCGGGGGCTGTTGTCCGTGCCATTGGTTGGGCATTATCTACTAGTTGTGTTGCGTTCTGTCTCATTTCTTCAGCTGATGCCCTGAAACGGACCAGAAATAAATTTATTAATCTTAAACACTAATTGTTACTTTTCTTTTGCCGAACACACACAAATATAGACTATACATGTATTAAAACTTAGTTATACATATTTCATACATCTTTGTAAACTAAATATTGGAACACAGACTGCGAAGTATTTTGATTCAGAGACTGGAAATCGCACAGGTCCATAAAGAAACAAAGTTTACAGAACACAGAAGAAAACTGAAGCAAACACAAGTAAAAGAAGCAGAGATTTAAGAAAAAGAAGGATAAACTTAATTTGTGGTTCTGGACATACAAGTTTATTAGTATATAAATATAGTATATATATATTTATTAGTATGTCTCTCTCTCCCCCCCTCTCTCTCCAACTGCAGAATAAATGACAAGTGTAAATTCAATGAGTTTCCCTGAAGTAAAAATATCCATTTTTTAAGACACAAGCTGAATGAGTTAAAGAACTACTTTAGCTTCAAGGTTGAAAGCATTCTAAAATAAAAAAGGAAATATTCTACTGTATGTATATATATATATATACAGTAGAATATTTCCTTAATATATATATATATATATATATATATATATATATATATATATATATATATATATACATAGAGGGAAGTATACACTTTCAACTTTACAGGTCATTCATAATAAAAATCTCATATTTTATCCGAACAATTCTCCCTACATATTAAAAAGACGTATTCTTAGAAATAAAAAAGTTTTAACATCAAGTAAAAAATACCTCCGTGAAATTGCTCAAAAGGTTTTGTACTTATAAAACATGGTTTTATATTTTTAACACATTTCCCTAACTTAAAAATATTACAACGATAACAAATTATTTACAAAAAATAATAACCCATTCCTGTATAACATTCCCTTAAATAAAATATTATAAATACACATTTAATTATAGTTGTCTTATTCATTTGTAAAACATTAGAAAATTTCTCAAAGTTTCTGAAGCTCACTGTGTATTTTAAAATTTATAAATTTTACCAACATTTTAACAATTTGTTGAGATTTTTCTAGAACTCTATTACTTATAACTTTTCACCCCGTTGAAAATATCCTTTTAAATTTTACTCAAACTTGGCAGAGTGGTGTAAAACCGCCAGGCTTGAAATGGTAAATATCATACTGCAGGGGAGACATGTTTGGCACGTGAACACACTAACTAACTAGCAGCAACAGAGAGAGCTAGGAGTCTAACTTAGCCCTTCTTGGACAGATCCTCCTCTTCTTAGCATTTGTTGAGCTAAAGGGTGAATCTTCTGAGCACACACTCTCGAATATAAGCAATGATACATCTCATGCTATAGGATTGGTCCATGAACACACACTAACTAGCAACAACAGAGAGAGCTAGGAGTCTAACTTGGCCTTTCTTGAACAAATCCTCCTCTCCTTAGCGTTTGTTGAGCTAAAGGGTGAATCTTCTGAGCACACTCTCGAATATAAGCAATGATACATCTCATGCTATAGGAGTGATCCATGAACACACACTAACTAGCAACAACAGAGAGAGCTAGGAGTCTAACTTGGCCTTTCTTGAACAGATCCTCCTCTCCTTAGCGTTTGTTGAGCTAAAGGGTGAATCTTCTGAGCACACTCTCGAATATAAGCAATGATACATCTCATGCTGTAGGAGTGATCCATGAACACACACTAACTAGCAACAACAGAGAGAGCTAGGAGTCTAACTTGGCCTTTCTTGAACAGATCCTCCTCTCCTTAGCGTTTGTTGAGCTAAAGGGTGAATCTTCTGAGCACACTCTCGAATATAAGCAATGATACATCTCATGCTATAGGAGTGATCCATGAACACACACTAACTAGCAACAACAGAGAGAGCTAGTAGTCTAACTTGGCCTTTCTTGAACAGATCCTTCTCTCCTTAGCGTTTGTTGAGCTAAAGGGTGAATCTTCTGAGCACACTCTCGAATATAAGCAATGATACATCTCATGCTATAGGATTGGTCCATGAACACACACTAACTAGCAACAACAGAGAGAGCTAGGAGTCTAACTTGGCCTTTTTTGGACAGATCCTCCTCTTCTTAGCGTTTGTTGAGCTAAAGGGTAAATCTTCAAGGCACACTCTCGAATATAAGCAATGATACATCTCATGCTATAGGAATGATCCATGAACACACACTAACTAGCAACAACAGAGAGAGCTAGGAGTCTAACTTGGCCTTTCTTGGACAGATCCTCCTCTTCTTAGCGTTTGTTGAGCTAAAGGGTAAATCTTCAAGGCACACTCTCAAATATAAGCAATGATACATCTCATGCTATAGGAGTGATCCATGAACACACACTAACTAGCAACAACAGAGAGAGCTAGGAGTCTAACTTGGCCTTTGTTGGACAGATCCTCCTCTTCTTAGCGTTTGTTGAGCTAAAGGGTGAGTCTTCTGAGCACACTCTCGAATATAAGCAATGATACATCTCATGCTATAGGAGTGATCCATGAACACACACTAACTAGCAACAACAGAGAGAGCTAGGAGTCTAACTTGGCCTTTGTTGGACAGATCCTCCTCTTCTTAGCGTTTGTTGAGCTAAAGGGTAAATCTTCAAAGCACACTCTCGAATATAAGCAATGATACATCTCATGCTATAGGAGTGATCCATGAACACACACTAACTAGCAACAACAGAGAGAGCTAGGAGTCTAACTTGGCCTTTGTTGGACAGATCCTCCTCTTCTTAGCGTTTGTTGAGCTAAAGGGTAAATCTTCAAGGCACACTCTCAAATATAAGCAATGATACATCTCATGCTATAGGAGTGATCCATGAACACACACTAACTAGCAACAACAGAGAGAGCTAGGAGTCTAACTTGGCCTTTGTTGGACAGATCCTCCTCTTCTTAGCGTTTTGTTGAGCTAAAGGGTGAGTCTTCTGAGCACACTCTCGAATATAAGCAATGATACATCTCATGCTATAGGAGTGATCCATGAACACACACTAACTAGCAACAACAGAGAGAGCTAGTAGTCTAACTTGGTCTTTCTTGAACAGATCCTTCTCTCCTTAGCGTTTGTTGAGCTAAAGGGTGAATCTTCTGAGCACACTCTCGAATATAAGCAATGATACATCTCATGCTATAGGAGTGATCCATGAACACACACTAACTAGCAACAACAGAGAGAGCTAGTAGTCTAACTTGGTCTTTCTTGAACAGATCCTCCTCTCCTTAGCGTTTGTTGAGCTAAAGGGTGAATCTTCTGAGCACACTCTCGAATATAAGCAATGATACATCTCATGCTATAGGAGTGATCCATGAACACACACTAACTAGCAACAACAGAGAGAGCTAGGAGTCTAACTTGGCCTTTGTTGGACAGATCCTCCTCTCCTTAGCGTTTGTTGAGCTAAAGGGTGAATCTTCTGAGCACACTCTCGAATATAAGCAATGATACATCTCATGCTATAGGAGTGATCCATGAATACACACTAACTAGTTCAGTGAACAGCTGTGTTACGTCAGTCTCTAACAATCATTGATACACATTACAAATGATATCATTTTTGTTTTAAAACTTATTTGCCAATAAGTGTTTAACTACAGTGAAAAATTTAACAATGCATCAATCTGTGGCATCTGTAGTAGCCAGCTGACAAATGATGGAAGTGAGGGGTTATGTGCTCCGGTGGCTGTAAGGGAGGTTTTTACATAAAATGCGTTAAAACTGATCTGGAAGGCAAGAGGACAAGGTCTTACAAAGACTGGAAGTGTAAAAACTGTAGATCTTCCCAACATGAGTAACATGAGTACAGACACATACGATTGATGATAAGATATATTAGTTTAGTAAGATCTCCGAAAGATGAATGACCTAGATTCATCAGTTGTTTATGTCCGACAAAACCAACGTTTATGAATGAAATTAAAAAGGAACTAACCTTAGGAAAAAAAGAAAATGAATAAATGCAAGCAGAAGCCTAACCTCTAATGAGCATGAGTTTGAAGATAGAGTAAGATCTCTTGAACAGTACACTGCGTAAAATAATATAGAAATTAGTGAAATACCCAACATCCCTAAATGAAACATGATGGGATTGCTGAAATAAGTCTGCATACCATTTTTTATTTTTTTAAATTCCAATTTGAAGTGTGTGCTGCAATAAATAATCCCGACATTTGTAAAATGGGGTCTGTGGTATTTTTTTGTTGGCAAAAAACTTAAAACCGATAGAAATTGATTAGGAACTGTGTGAAGTGTACGGGAACAACGTAATGACTAAAGGTTCTAACAGGAAGTGGTGCATTCAGTTAAAAAATGGCAGAACAAACAATGATCAAGAGAGGAGTGGACGTACGAGCATTGTGATTGACGATCTGGTCGCTAAAGTTGACGAAAGGATTCGTGAAAACCACCATCTCGCAATAACTGAACTTCCTATAACTTTCCCACAAGTTTCACATAAGCTAGGCAACCACACATTTTTTGCAAGATGGTGCCAAAAATGCTTACAGATCACCATGAAGAACAACAATGGGGGCAGCTGTGACGTTTTTGGAGGCCTACCACAGTCATGGTGATGCATTATGGAGCGGAATCATAACAGGGGAGGAAACCTAGGTGAAACATTGTGAATTTTGGGACCAAAATTACAGTTCGTGGAGTGAGGGCACACAAGTTCCCCAAAAACCAAGGAAATGTCCGCAAACTTTGTCGGCAAGGAAGATCATGGCAACAGTACTCTGGGACAGGCATGTGTTCTTATCGATTTTCTCGAGTGTGGTGCAACAATAAACTCTCAGTGGTACTGCCAAATATTGCAAAACCTTAGGAGAGCTGTCAAAAACAAGCTCCGTGGGAAATTGTCACACAAAATTTTCTTTTGCATGACAATACCCGACCTCACATGGCAAACCTTATGCATGAACTCATTTAACTGGGAAGTATTTTCTCATCAAGGGAATTTTTCCTCTACAGTCCTGATCTTGCTCCAAGTGATTTTCACTTGTTCCCGAAAATAAAGACCTAGCTAGCAACACTGCATTTTGACAACAATGAGGAGCTCCAGGTACGTGGCTGAGATCACAGGTGGCAGAATTCTATGACACAGGAATTTAAAAGCTTGTCCACTGCTATTATAAGTGCCTGAATTTGTATGGTGACTATGTTGAAAATTAGTATTTTAGTCCCTCTTTCACATGTATATAATATTTTAATAAAATATTAGATAAATGTAAATAATATTGTTAAAATTTTAAATATAATATTTTTTTTTTATTTGGAAACATTCCCACTGTCTGAATAGCCTTCGTACAACGAAATGAGAAATTTTAATGCCAAGCAGGTAAATTAAGCTTTCCCTGATCAGAGAGTTTTCATTAGTGATCACCTGTCTCCAGAAAACATGTATGTAAAGTTTGCATAGAGTAGAGTTAGAAAGTGTCTGTTAGGAGAAATGGGAGAGAAAAATGTCAGAGGATTGTAATCAATGATGATATTGAAAAACTCAAATAGACATGTTAAGTTGTTTGCTGTAAACTTTGTATTTCTGTAGTAGTTCTAAGTTGTGTTGTAGCCTATATGTTTGTTATAGCCTGCAAGCTGTTGATGGTACAGTACTTGCTTTATTGTTTTGGATAACAACAGATTTTTAAATGGTCGATACAATTAAACAAGATTAAAGCTTTTGTTTCTTAGAGGTTCCTTACTTTCACTTTTCTATCTATGTCCATTGAAGGTAGATCATGATCCACTTAATAAAATTAATTTAAATGAGCTGCCATTTTTGTTTTGGGTTGAGGTAGAAAGATCCAATCTTCTTCTTTTATCAAGACCTTTCAAATGAGTTGTCATTTAATGGTTACTGCTGATCTACCTGAATGTTAAGTATGTAGATAACTTTGTAAGGTTAGTCTGTCTCTATAGATAAGAGAATACTGAGAGGGAATTCTTACACGAGTTAGCAGGTATCTTTCCCCTTTTGAATAATTAATTATACAATAAATGAGGGTCATCTGGAAAGTAAGGTCTGGTTTCTTATAAAAATAAATAATGGATGAACAAAACTTGGTTCCTGATATTTTTTAAATTTTTCAACATTTTTCCATTTTTGCTTTAAACATGTCATAACGTTCTACAAGCTTTTGAATGCCGATGTCATAGAATTCTGCTGCCTGTGAGAATAACTGCTTCTGTCATCTTGTCATCAGTGATGAAGTGATTACTGCTGAGAAATTCCTTTAGGCAATGAAATTCGCGTCATCAGTGATGAAGTGATTACCGCCGAGAAATTCCTTTAGGCAGCGAAATTAGTGAAAGTCACGTCCATCAGTGAAGAAGTGATTACCGCAGAGAAATTCCTTTAGGCAGCGAAATTAGTGAAAGTCGCATCATCAGCGATGAAGTGATTACCGCAGAGAAATTCCTTTACGCAGCGAAATTAGTGAAAGTCGCTCTGCAACCAAGTCCTGTGCTGTACGGCGAGTAGCTAATCTATTTCCAACTAAATGATCTGATGAGATTTTGGGTTTGGATGGCAGAGCGGGGTCTGGTGTTGTCATGCAACAACAAAACTCCAGATGTCAATAGGCCATGTCACTTATTCTGTATCGCATGTAGAAGTTTAGTCAGAGTATCACAACATTCAGCTGTATTTGTTGTTCTTTCTCGTTCCATAGACTCGACTAACAGTATTCTATGTACATCCTAAAACATGATTGCCACCTTGGGTGTGAGATTGTTTGTTTGGCCTTAACTTTAACCAGTGATGTTGTGTGACACCATTCCATTGATGGGTGTTTCATTTCTGGGGTTATGTGAGAAACCCATGTCCTGTCACCTGTGATAATGTTCTTTATTGCCTTCCTTATGATATCAGAACAAAAACTCAAAACAAAACCCATTCCCCTCACTTATTGTTACTCATTACAGCCTGGATAACCCAAGGTGAGCACAATTTGCGAAATTTCAAATGTTCGGAGAAAATTTTGTGCAATGTCGTGAAATTGTGAAATGGTACATCGCCGATCTTTACGAATCTTTTTAACAACGACATTGACCAAATCTTTATGATCACTGATGGCAGACCAGATTGCGGTTCATTACGGACATTTTCTGTCCTTCTTTGAAAGTTCTCACCCACTTTCCGCACTTTGCTGTCACTCATCGTATTAGAGCCGTACACTTCACTTATCTATCTATGAATATCCAGTGCTGGAACGTTCCTTGCTGTAAAAAACCAGATAACTGGTCAAATTTCACAGTAAAGGATTGATCAATTGTTTTGAACATCTTAAATTCGCACAGTAAACAGTACTCTACAATGATTTTCACGCATTTCATTTGGTACGCAAGGCATGCTGGGAACCGGGCACCTGTCCACTTGCCACTCGAACAGTTATCGCAGAATGGATCGTACTTTCCAAATGACCCTTGTATATTGGCGACATAAAACTGAAATATACCGGATAACTGAACAAATACACAAAATTACTTGAGCGTAACGGATAGCTATGGTTATATTTCAATAGTGAATTACCCCACACGTAGATTATATTTTCAAAATCTTGTATAGGTCATTTATTTATTTTTTTTAATAGGAAAACAGTTACATTTATAAGTAATGTTTTTGATAATGGCTTAACAGACCATTACATGCTAGGCCTTGAGTTGGTAGAAAGCTGTAAAATAAATGTTTTTGAGTTCACGAAAAAAAAAAGAAACATTATTACAAATTAGGAATAATATAAATCATGTTACTGTTAAACAAAAAATTAACAAATATAAACTATGGTGTTTGTTTTCGAACTAGGAATGTAGACTCATGCTAAAACACTTTAACATCTATTTCATCTGAGGTTATAAAAAATAGTGGTAAAAATATATATGGAAATAGAAATGTAACAAGATTAAATGTTCATGCCATGGATGTAGTTCCTTCAGTTAATAAATAAAATAAAAACCACAAGAGGCTGCATAGAGTCTTTATAAAGATGCTGTATGCTAAGTGTTTTTAAGAATTACTATAGCAGATTTTGTAGTGGCTTAAAAAATGGAATAGATTTAATAAAAATGCATTACAGTATTCAAATAGAATTAATGCTTGTAATGAAGATTCTGTGGAACAGTGGAAAATTATCAATAGGTTAACAGGAAGGAGTACAAATTAAAGCACAGATAGGCTTGTGTGGATAATGCTAATATTGTACTGAAGCAAAGGATGTAGCAGAGATTGTGAATAATCACTTTATCATATCAGCTGATTGTCACGGTCAAGCGCATGTAATAACAGGCCTCATACGGGCACTAACATGCGTTCTTTCTATACGGACTCCCATAACTGAAAATTAAATTATTTTTATCATAAACATTTAAAAAATAAAAGATCTACTGGACATGACTCCTTTTCTGTACTGAACTACTTATGGCAGATATTATTGAATATATTGCTCCAGTGTTAACGAATTTATTTCATTTAAGTTTAGGTACCTGTGTCTTTCCAAATAAACTGAGAAGAAATATTGTTGTTCCATTATAAAAATAATTCAATAGAGGGGGATAATCTAAGACCCATTAGTCTAATTTCTGTACTGTCCAAAAAAATTACAAAAATAGTAAATATCAGATTGGTGAATTATTTAAATTGAAATATAGTAATCAATTCGGATTCAGAAAAAGCAAATCTAGCGAAAACACTTGCTTTTGATTCTGTAAATCACAGCATTCTGTTAAATAAACTCAGTTCTAGTGTTTCGGAGGTGAATTTCTCAGCTTACTAGTACATAATTACTGTAATTTGTAATTGTTACACGTATGATGGATGATGCTTCACTTCATCGCCAACACAGATATCTGCCATTTAAAAATATGTAAACGTTTTAGAAAACTGTCAATAATTTGCAAGTGTATGAATACTTCAGATATTTGAAATTTTGACCCTTATTTTAACAGTAAAGGATTCAGGACTCGCGTGGAGGTAGAAGCAATAACTCAAAAATGTGTAAAAAATTAGTGTTAGGAATGATTGTGTAGAGAGATAATGCTTGACAGCAAAAATCCAGGTACTAAAACAACAAATAATGAAGTAAATAAAATACAAAGTTGACCTGAAAGTATACTTAAACTGACGCACTGACGCATACGTAAACGGAAGATGTAACTCAAATGAATGGTATTTAACGAGAAATATAATCTTGTCACGAACTACAGCACAGTCTCAAATGATGAAAAACAAAAACTGAAGTCCAACCTAAGAACGACATGGTTCATACTATGAAAATCACTCATAAGGCGCTTGACGTGGTACAAACTAACACTGCAGACGAGTCCATCATCTGTTTTGTTGATTTATCTTTGTTATGTAGTTTTTAACATTTTGCTACCTGAAAAATAGGACAGAGTCCAGTTCTCGAAAACGAAGTAGCCCATTTGTTTTTGTAAAATACAATTAAATAACAGCGAATGTGTGTTATTGTGTTACTCTTTTAAACTATCCACCCATAGTCAACAATGAGTTTAAGCCAAGAATTTAATACTAGTTTTTATTGTTACTTTTATAAATTCATAATTTATGCTTTCTCTTTCAGTTTCATAACAGTATTTGATATTACAATCAAGTCCATGATCATATCAAGTAGTACAGGTCATTTTTTTTTAATTATTATTATTTTTATACTTAAATTAATTATACTATTTATTACATTAATTTTTTAATAAATTTAAAAATTATTTAATTATATAAAAATGTTTTTAATTACTAAAATTAATGAAATTTATTCATACTTATAATATTCTTATGAAATTACAAAACTTTAAAATTTATATCAAATTCATTACTTGACTTGACTTGTACGGATGAGGATTTTCCCACATAACCACAATGTTTAGAACGATTTTACTAGGAAGCCTCCAATATAACGTACTGAATATTAGTATAATGGACAAACGGAATGAGGTAATAGTGAGAAAATGTTGAAACATAAGGTATAGAGTTAACTAAAACTGCACAAGGAAATTTGTACGGAGGGGAACATAATGGTGATGATTACTCAGTTGCGTAACTAGGAATTGGGCTTTGGGGGGGATAATTTTTATGAAGACGTACCACCACTAGGTGGTATGGAATAAATTTAAATTAGTTACATCACTGTGATCAATGTTTTTAAGCACATAAACATAATTGTGATTAAAAATGTCGACATAGTGAGTTTGGTTTTTATTTAGATGTTAGCCAAGTAAGTCTTATCAAGTAGTGATATCACACACATCAATAGTTGATCGCTTTACAAATAAAACATGTATACACATTCTGACTTCAAAAAAGAAGAGGTCTCATTACACCCCCCTCCCCAGATTTTTGTATTTTCACACATACTTTTTCAAAAACGCAAGTAAATGATCATATTACATTTGTAAGGTTATTTGCAAACATTTTTAAACAAAAATAAACCTTGAACATTCTAAACGACTTAATTCCATCCCCCTTGGAACAAACCTTGAGATATAATTAATATTCTGATTGATTTCTGAAACAAACCCTAATTTTAATACAACTTATAATAATAATTAATTGTACCATGTAATTATAGTTCAGAGATCATAAATTAAAAAATCAATTAAAAATTCCAAACATGACACTTAAAAACCCAGAGCTTTTCATATCTACAAAATAAATGTACACAAAAAACTACAATCAGTGGTAAAAACAAATAGCAAGATTGTGCAATATAAAAATACTACAAGCTGATAAAAATTGCTAAAAAAATGTATAAATAATGAAATCTGTATTGATTTCAGCAGTACATTGTAGCTTTTAGTTTGTTTTTCTGAAATAATTTTGTTTTTATATTTTTTTAAATAGCATATAAAAACAATTCAAATTTATGAGAAATTGAATCACTGGATGTATGATGATATGATGAAGAAACTGGATGAAGTGGTTAGCGAAACTCATTACGCAGATGATAAATCATTAACCTGTAAGGCTTGTAACATTACCTGTAAAAACCATTAACCCTCCGACTGATAATAAGAAACTCCCAGGAATAATACATGGGGTTTTGTTTTTGCACAGCATATTTTTCAGATATTAAAAAATTAAGTGCTAAATGCT
>NW_025780775.1:0-45541 GCF_021130785.1 Homalodisca vitripennis
TTAAATACGTACTCCAATAATACGTCCCCACATGTCTTCCGATATAATGAGTTCTCCAAATGTGGCAAGGGTGAATACTTATAATATGTAAGCGTTTTATGCCATTTTCATAGCGTGGTGAAGTTATTTAAATTGGTTTATAGTGAGCATTTCTGATGTGTAGAATGAATAACTTAGTTCCGTTAAGATCGATTTATTCTTCTTAGACAACGGTATATCTGGATTAAAAAGGTTTGTTAGTTTTTAATTATCGCTTATATTAATATTATGTTTATTATCTAGTATGATAAACTCATTATGACATCAGGGGTCAATTTTGGTTATACTAAAATGTCACATAGGAGATGCGTTTTGTATAGAATTGATCTATTCCAATTCTTAATTAGTTTCTCTTCATCGACTCGAAAAGTATGAATGTCCTGAAAAAAGCTTTCGATGTAATAGTATTAAACCCTTCGTAGGATCACTGCTTAGAGTAAATATAACTTATTAGATAATATTGTTTTTTTTTACTTTTAAAGATCTTTTTTTGTAATTGACGAGTGAAACAGATACACTACTATGTGAATTCCAATTTATACTGAAGGTGAATGAGAAGGAATGAAAACTGTCTACAGCAATGTTTTTCACTTGACATTCAAAGCATTCCTTTCCTCAACACTAACCCCTCCCCCACCTGAGCTTGCTACTTTTCATCCTTTCCACACAAACAGTTCTGACAAACACTGCTGTCAATGTTGGCGGGATTTTTCGATTTCGCTATCCAAGTTTGTCTAGGAAAAAACATACGATATACAGTGTATTGAGTAAGAACTATCAAGCTATTGTTGAGATTTATTTGTTTCGTAATAATAATATAACATTTTAACAAACTGCTTATTATTTTCATATTCAACTATTCCGTTTTGCTATGAACCTTAATGATTAGTTTTGTGATTTCTCTGATGAAAGGTGATGCGCACATCAGGACTAGAGGTCATGTGAATGCACATATAAGAACTGTCCAACATTTGTGTTATGGTAAACTTTCCATAAAACACTCATATTTGCACCTATTATATATTAAAATACGCTTAAGCCAAAAGAATATACAGTGATGTTTTATAGAGCTACTAGCAGTTGCCCGTATTTCGTAATTTCGTGTTTACACAGAACAGTAGAATACATTTAACAGGCTCTTTCAATTAATAACATTTTTTTGCTGTAATGATGTATTATATGATTTTTCGCAACGTTAGAAACCATTGAGGCATAGCGTGGATACAGTTTCAAAATAAGAAAAACCCCTCTTTGTTAACTAGATCCCTAGGAATGTCCATATTTAGTTTCAATACAACCTGTACAGTATTTTTTTATGCGATTAAGAAACACGAATACAAAGAAGATACCATTACATTTATATATAATAGTATAAATACATATATTCAATAGACAAATATATACTATATTCTCTTAAATTTAAGCAAAAATTATGGCAATAACTCTATAAGATATATTTTTTGAGACATGAAAAATAGTAAACAAGATTTGTATGTATTTGAAGCAGAACTTATGGTATATTATAACAATATTCCAAGAAAATTGGTTGAAGATATCGGTTTGACTTTTTAAAGTATACATATAAAATATGACTAGGGGATTGACAACTTTTGCTACCTTAATACATATTAAATTCATTATCTTAGACTATATTTTAATACGAATAAGTATTACTAGAGTCATAGATCATTTTAAAGTTCCTACTTGAATTTAAAATAACTTATTTTAATTTTAGGTGTTTTTAAGCATGGTTAGAAAATTACAGATATTTTATTCTTTAAACGCCTCTGATACCTTATAGCGAGATATAAACATTTGTTTCCTTAATTTCTTCAATGAAGTTAATTTAAAAGGCTTCTATTAAAATTTAAAAAAATATCATAGCCTCAAACCGATCATATAACCCAAGACGCTTAACACATCAGTACGTCGGAGAGGTGGTGAATGAGGTTGATGTGGCAAATACCTCAGGAAATGGGGGTGTACCATTCTCCCTCTCGATGTATATTGTCACTATCATCAAACTTTCATCAAGACTTGTCATTCCTTTGCATTTATATCTAGAGTACGTTTTTATATGAAACATAGGCCACTCATTGCAACTACGCTGAGATTTGCTTGATTTTACTGTGATGTGGATGAAAACGAATTCAAATTTCCTGCGGTTCAGTCTTTGATTAGATTTGATCAACTGCTGCAGCTCTGGTTGCATAATCCTACATTGCAACAAGATCTTGAAAATTGATACTATAAAGTATATTGCACTTTCACCCCATTATTAGTTAAGGTGATTTTCTCTCATTTTTTGACTATTTAATTTATTGAGAATTCCGAGTATTTCGGACTATTTCGACTAATAAAATCCATCCAACTTCAAATCTAAGTTATGATCATCATGCCTTTGCAAAAGCACTTTCGAGATATGACAGAATATAATTGCATTTAGCGTTATATTCTGTATTTTGATGCTCTAAAATGTTTTGAAAGTAGGGGCCGATTTTCCTTGCTGATTATTTTGCAGAGTTTTAAATGTGCTTTTCTCAAAAGAGTAAACATTTTCAGTTTTTTAAAAAATATTTACAGGTTAATAAAATAAACTGTTATTCTTTTAAATCTTGAAAAAGTTTTAATGTTTTAATGACCACCATTTTTAAAATCGTAATGATAATTTCACAAACTGGTTTTAGTATTTATAAATATTTATACCAATTTGGTATAACTTAATTTATTAGTTTTAAGGTATTATTTTTTTAATAAAAAAAAATTATGGTTGCCTGTAAAGTCGGTTTTACGGGCGAAGATTTTACGTGACAACGTCTTTTTCTCGGTAGAATATTTATTGATATGAATATTATTAAATTGCACAATAGGAAACAAGGAATTGAATGAAAATAAGAAAATTTCACAAATTTTAACTATAGAAATATATTTTGTTTACTAAAACATTGTACATATTTGAAATTAATTAAAATTTGTTATTGTAAATGGTAAAGTTGAATAAAACATTTACTAAAATTGGAATTTGAAATTCTTGCTAAACACAGTTAAATTCTAACTCCGCGCGTGGTGATTGGTCGGTCTAGTTTGTTTGTTTGGTTGCACTGTTATGACAGGTTAGAGGTTATAATTTGTTATTTTAAATGTTTGATAGCAATACGCGCTGTTTCTTCTCAATCGACTGAATTACGATTGATTGCAGAGTGATTTAAACTAATAATTTACTTAACACTATCAACATTTGTCAATAGTATGACATAACCCATAAACTCAGTTTCTTAACTTTTGTGTCAATCTAACAATTAATCAATCAATCATAGTTTACGATAATGAAATATCAGTGTACAATTATTTACCTTTATTGTTGTAGTTGTTGTAAATGACGAAAACTAAGCACTCCACATTTTCACGAATAAACATAGTTATCTGCTTTATCCCCTGCGGCGGACCCACAGTTATCTGCTTTATCCCGTGCGGATCCCGTGCGGCGGACCCACTGGACGGCCATCGTAAACGTTACCGGGCGTTACACTTTTTCATGAGTGACTCCGAGCCGCAACCTAATTTAAGACGTTGTCACGTCAAAAACGTATATAGCCAGACATATGGGAAACTAAGCACAGTAGACCCATGAAATATCGTTTGTGTTGGCCTGAGCAATAACGTGGTACGCTATTTCCAGAGAGTTGCAGGACACAATATATATAATCACTATGTTATATGTGCCCTAAAACTCCAGATGGGGATTATAATAAGTTCAAGCCTTTTGGAACATACATGTTGCTCAAGTTACAACATATTTATATTGCTGTATACAAAATTTTCATTTGGCATTACCCGATGTTGATTAATATGTCAGTGTACAGTAACACATTTTGATTATAGCGACATAAAAGTTATGTATTTTGAACAGTCAATTTAGTTTTCCTATCTGATTTAGCTTATAAATAAAATAATGTTGAGCAGTAGTTAAAAAACCAAATCTCGAAACCTTAGGGACAGATAGAAAATAGGTTCCATATAACAATTTGTTGTTGATGTAAACATGTACACACATATGAGGACGTACTGTCTAGTTAACAACGACAGCCAACCCGTTATTTATACGTTCAGATGTAATTCTTGTAACGGATCAATGGAACTGTGAAATATCATAAATGAATGATGATCCGAGAACAGTTTCCATGGTGACGGTAGGACACCTGCCGCAAGATGGATAGCCAGTTCCAGCTTAGACATTGTCACTCGATACTGAGCAGGGCGCCTGTTCATGCGGAATAACAGAAAATAAGGAAAATATGCTTGTTTCATATTCTGTAAGATTACGTTACTGACATGTATAGTCTGTTCTAATTTACCAATGTAGAAGTACTTAGCTTTTCAGTTTAAATATAATAAATTACAACGTTTAATGTAGTTTATTAAAATCCCAATGAAAGCAAACCCATAGGTATAAAACCTTCAGCATGTAACATGGTATTCGTAAAGTGTAACTGACTTTTTCAGATGAATAATAACACACATTTAATATCACCTGATATGTACCAATTATTAAACTTACTAATCTTTACTTTACTTATTAGGCCGAATGGGAGTCTTCAAAACCAGTGGAGCGTAACCCAAAGGGAATATTTTAAAAATGAATTGGCCTATATGTTAACCAAAGACCCTAATATTAATTCCTTTTATAGGTACCAAGGAATTTCATGAAACATGTTAATACAATCATACACGAGATTGAGTATCACACGGAGGTACAACGTTAGATTTTTATATAATAGAATAGATTTTGTGAAAATTGTCCCAAAACAATTTTTTGGCTAAGCGTTAGTGAACTATTATTAGTTTTATGGGTAACCACGTTGGCAGAAACGCGAAAATGATGATCAACAATAATAATTTTGTACACACACGGAGTACAACCACATAACATTTTAACATGTTACGTATTAACTAGCTATAGACTTCATATGTAGCATACAACCTCAGTAAAGCGTTATGCAACACGTGAAGTGGCGTACGCCTACCTTGTAATACTTGTAACAAACCATAATCCTAACTAGCTATAGACTTCATATGTAGCATACAACCTCAGTAAAGCCTGTTATGCAACACGTGAAGTGGCGTACGCCAACCTTGTAATACTTGTAACAAACCATAATCCTAACTAGCTATAGACTTCATATGTAGCATACAACCTCAGTAAAGTCTGTTATGCAACACGTGAAGTGGCGTACGCCTACCTTGTAATACTTGTAACAAACCATAATCCTAACTAGCTATAGACTTCATATGTAGCATACAACCTCAGTAAAGTCTGTTACGCAACACGTGAAGTGGCGTACGCCTACCTTTTAATACTTGTAACAAACCATAATCCTAACTAGCTATAGACTTCATATGTAGCATACAACCTCAGTAAAGCCTGTTATGCAACACGTGAAGTGGCGTACGCCAACCTTGTAATACTTGTAACAAACCATAATCCTAACTAGCTATAGACTTCATATGTAGCATACAACCTCAGTAAAGCCTGTTATGCAACACGTGAAGTGGCGTACGCCTACCTTGTAATACTTGTAACAAACCATAATCCTAACTAGCTATAGACTTCATATGTAGCATACAACCTCAGTAAAGTCTGTTACGCAACACGTGAAGTGGCGTACGCCAACCTTGTAATACTTGTAACAAACCATAATCCTAACTAGCTATAGACTTCATATGTAGCATACAACCTCAGTAAAGCCTGTTATGCAACACGTGAAGTGGCGTACGCCAACCTTGTAATACTTGTAACTAAACCATAATCCTAACTAGCTATAGACTTCATATGTAGCATACAACCTCAGTAAAGCGTTATGCAACACGTGAAGTGGCGTACGCCTACCTTGTAATACTTGTAACAAACCATAATCCTAACTAATTTAGACGGTTCCCACGCGTTTAGCAGTTACAACATTTTATCTCGTTGTTGTAATTTTAGTTCGATAAGCTGTTATCTGCTCCACAACGATTAAAAATTAAGCATATGTAATACGGGACCTTACTTAACCCTCACAGTTTGTTTCCATGAGGTTTAATAATAGGACTAGCAGTTATCCGGTCTTTACACGCAATTTCGTAGGCAAATTTTGCACGTTTATGACCACTTCTGGTTAGACTGAATTATATTTCCGACACCAATGTTGATTTTAACTTGTTGGTCCGAACAAGAAAATATATGTAAATACATAGGTCTGAGAAACGTAGATCTGTTAAAAAACAAAATAGATTTTATAACAGTCTTTAAATGTATAGAAGAAGTTAGATAGTAACTTTGTCTTTATTACCTCCATTATAGTACTGACCAAGCACTATATACTTAATATTTTCTGAAACATTACAATTAAAAGTAATTTTTACTAAACTTTTAGTTTGTCTATATGTGAGTTTTTGTAATTTGTGTCACAGCGGTTACATAAATGGTGGAAATAAGTAATGTTGTTACTAGTAAGCTTACCCTCTGCTTTCAAAGCTAAATTTAAACAAACTGAAAATAGATGTAAACTAACTAAACATAGTTGTGCTGTCATAAAAAATTTTTTACACAGAAAAGTTGATTAAATTTAACAGGCTAGTTCAATTAATATATATGTTTACTGTAATGCAAATTTAGGGACAAGTGGGGACATAAGAATACGTCTATATGTTAATTAGGGACCCTAAGAATGTGCATACAATCGGTGTAGTAGTTTGTATGAGTAACACACACGAACACACACACTGACACTATTAGAGTTTTGTATAACAGTGTATTTCCATAGTATGCCTACAGAATAAACTAATTGGTCAATTCTAGTAAGATAATAATGCTTAGTGTAAAAGAGTTCACGTTGTTATATTTTATTTTAGGAATAACTTATGTTTACTAAACTTACTTATACGGGTTTTATAAATCTTACAATACAGTTCTAAATTATACTCAACTTAATCAACGTTATCTGAGTGATTTTAGGATGACATGGAATAATACTAAAGAAATTGTTTTACACTCGTAAAATAGAAGACCTAATACATAGTTTCTAGATTATTTACTTTTTAGTCTATTTACTCAATTCAGAGGGTAAATTGAACAGTTTTGGTTTTTGTTTAGTAACTAAATATTTTAGTAGGATACAATACTATATTTGCATTTTTTGTAGGGGAATTTAAAAAAAAAACATGGCTCAGCGTTAGAGAAGGTTATTACTCAAGTGCATAGCTTGTGAACTAGTTGCGCTATAGACATGAAATCAAGTAGTAACCTGAATTTATACATAGAAGACCAAGTTCGATTATGGCACTTGTTCGTCTATGAGACTTTACTGTAGACACTAAAGAATTGAGCGATAGACTTGCAATTTTACCTGAAGCCTCATTTCAATAGAAGGGATCGATGATGGAATATGTCCCCCCCTGAGCATATCTCATTCTACCTTAGCGAAGCCTGCTTGTGAGCAGTACTCGTACATACTTAAGACAAGCATGAGTAGGGTACTACTAAAGATTGTAATCCTGGTGTCCCGGACGGACTTTTAAACTGTCAATCCCGGGATCTCAACACGGCATTCCCGGGATTTTCAGGGTTTCAAATCAAGAGAACTTAACGTCAACCATTAAAAATGATTGTCCTTTTTAAAATGGAGGGACCAGGGGATATAGTTAGGAACTAGTTTAAAACTATCTATTGAAAATTCCACTAACAAGTGTTGAAGCCCTGGAAGTAGTTCATCTTTAGGCTATATGTTCAATAAACAGAGAGCCAACAGGAAGATAACCACTCGGTTTTCTCCAATTAACAAAAGAAAATGAATAGGTCTCTATCTAAACTTAATTGTGTCACTTGATTGTATTTGAATTAAATTTATTATCAAGGAGTATTAAAATTATGTTATTTCATTAATTTGGATGATACATTTTTCTAAATGTACTCTTATTTTGTGCTCTTAAAATGTAAAGTTTTATTTTGCAAATTTGTAAGTAATGTTTGATTTTCGTAATTTTAATTCTTTACAAGGTATTTGGACCCACATTTACCGTAATAAATTTGCCCACTTGAAATTTTCTAATACCGAAATCTCAAAATTACAAGAATGGTCTGGAATCGCTAGCTCCTAACTATTGGATCATATAATAAGGGCCAAACTATAATTTAAGCGAATTAAAAAAACCTAGATATTCTTCTACCATTGAAAACGTGTTAAGAATGCTAAATATCTAGACACAAAGGACTTGATCGTTAAAAAACTTATCACATAGATCTATCTACAGTTTCCAAGTAAAAGGATTTATACTAGACTGCGTCCATTGTTCATAACCCGAGCAACATTGTTACACTGTTCTGGACTTTATAGAAATCATCTAATTAGGTCAGTAAATATTTCAACGTTTAAAAAGAATGATTTTTGTAACAATTTTCTTTATAGAATGACATTTAACAGTCAACAAAATTTATTAAAAACGTATTAAAGATAAAACTTATCTTGTAATATTAACAAGAAAAATACAATTTGGCATACTCTCCCCTTTAATTTTCGCACAATAAATAGTAAACATCCTTAGAAACATATTTTCTTAAATTAACGATTTGTTTCATTATCAAATCATATAAATTCGTGTTTGATTATAAATAAAATGTTGTATATAAACATATATAATTTCAATAAATATAAAAAAGTACTTGCTCCGCCGGGACTCGAACCCGGATCTCTCACTTGCCGGGTGAATGTGCTACCATTACACCACAGAGCCCTCACTTTTACGATTCAATTATTTTGTATTTGGCAGTTTCTTTCACATATGTGTTTTAAATAACCAAACTAACATATGATCTGAAGACAATTACCTGTCAAATGACTTCTGTTTACATTAGTTAAATTTGTATAAGTGGCAATAGCTAATTTAATTACAATAAATATTGAATCGCAAAAAGTACTTGCTCCGCCGGGACTCGAACCCGGATCTCTCACTTACCGGGTGAATGTGCTACCATTACAACCACAGAGCCCTCACTTTTTACGATTCAATTATTTTGTATTTGGCAGTTTCTTTCACACATGTGTTTAAATAACCAAACTAACATATGATAGGAAGACCAAATACCTGTAAAATGACTTTGTTTACATTCATTAAATTTGTATAAGTGGCAATAGCCTAATTTAATTACAAAAATAAATATTGAATCGCAAAAAGTACTTGCTCCGCCGGACTCGAACTCGGATCTCTCACTTGCGGGTGAATTGCTACCATTACACCAAGGAGACTCTCACTTTTTACGATTCAATTATTTTGTATTTGGCAGTTTCTTTCACATATGTGTTTAAATAACCAAACTAACCTATGATCGGAAGACTAAATACCTGTCAAATGACTTCTGTTTACATTCATTAAATTTGTATAAGTGGCAATAGCCTAATTAAATTACAATAAATATTGAATCGCAAAAAGCACTGAAATATTATAACTACATATATTTGGCGTTCAAATAATGATAACGACAGAAATGTACCTAAAATGGCTTGAACAAAACCTCTTACTCTAGATACTGAAAAATGTTATTTATGTCTGTCTGTCCACACGGTTTCTCAAAAACAAACTGATCTATAGACAGTAAATGTTGTAAGAAGCTCCATTTGTGTGTAGGCATCATTCCATAAGATTAGGCTGAGCGTTACATTTGAAAATGAGCATTTTTACATCAAGGCAGCGGAAGACGACATAATTCTTCTCCACTACGAATCTATTAGCAATTTTTGGAGTTGTTATTTACCCAGTTTCATATACCACAAAAGTTTCCAAGTTTTACAACATGAAACAATTTTATAATGTATAAAGGGTGTTACAAAACTCTCTATTCAAACTTTTGAATATTCTTCCATTAATCAAGAGGAGCTGAAAACTAAATGGTCTCTTTTCTTTTAACATTCGTCTGTCTATATCTGTTTCCTAGTTTATATTCTTTATTTCAGTAACCCGTAGAGGGATGAATTCAAATTAAGTAGGTACAATTATTTTTGTTGCAGTCTCTAATCAATAGCCAAAATTAATATTAAACTCTCGTATAAAGTTTCAAGATGCCGGACGACTTTAGTATTTAAAGCTTAATACCGCAACACCTAACAAGATTGTAAAAATAGTAATAAAAATGTGAAAATTTGCTATACATAATAACAAAAAAACGTTTCACCAGAATAATTCAAATTGGTCAATAAATAATGTATATATGTATATACATTAGCTTTTAAATGTTGCAATGCACTGCTAATGTGCTGTAAAGATGAAAACGATAAACATTTAGTTTATAATTACAAATGGCAACTTTTATTATTATTTAGAAAGTGTTATAACCTTTATTATTATCTTTTGCCGGTATTATTTATGAATTAAACATTTTTAACCGTTGTTCATTCTGATATGTGCTTTATAAAATAAAATAATCTCATTATTTAAAAACTGCAAGATAAATAAGTATTTTTTTGAACAAATTTTGCGTCTTTTTATCGATACAGGTTTTATGATAAAAAAAAAACATAATACGTACAGAACAGACCGTACAAGAAAGGGATAGAATACTGATTGATTTTTTTTTTTAGCTCCTTTGGCCCATGGAACAATTCCTAAAGCTAGTATTGAGAGTGGTTTAGACTTTGTAAATGTTACATAAACGGGTTACGTGTAAAGTTCTACTAATTCGATCGTCTCTGTTTAGACGTTTAATGGACTGACAAGATTGTCTTAGTACACTCCACACAAACTTAGAATAAAGAAGTCTTTACTATAATGCTCTACAGTAGTAAAAAATGGTTACTATGTTATATTAAAAACAACTTAAAAAATTATTTTTTACAAAAATTACAATAATTATTGAGTATGAAAGGTTATAGATTAAAAGTAGACAGTTTAATAGATTTAATTAATGACGTTTATTTTAAGAGCGATAATTTGGTATGTCAGTAAAACGTGTCAAACGACTTATCGCGTCATGTCAACTAAGATAACAGTTAGAGGTTGAAAATGTAATGTAATATTCGTCAGCCAGCCTCTTCTGTCAATACCAGAACATTGTTGACATTACCATCTCCACTGATCGGTCTATATTATTAATTGAAATGTGTCAAGCAATTCATCACGTCATGTAACCCAAGATAGCAGTTAGAGGTTGAACACATAATGTTAATATTTGTCAGCCAGTCCCTTCTGTCTATACCAGAATATTGTTGATATTACCATCTACGCTGATCGGTTTATATTATTCAGTGAAATGTGTCAAGCGACTCATTGCGTCATGTAACCGAAGATAGCAGTTAGAGGTTGAACACATAATGTAATATTTGTCAGCCAGTCCCTTCTGTCAATACCAGAATATTGTTGACATTACCATCTACGCTAATCGGTTTATATTATTCAGTGAAATGTGTCAGCGACTCATTGCGTCATGTAACCGAAGATAGCAGTTAGAGGTTGAACACATAATGTAATATTTGTCAGCCAGTCCCTTCTGTCAATACCAGAATATTGTTGACATTACCATCTACGCTAATCGGTTTATATTATTCAGTGAAATGTGTCAAGCGACTCATTGCGTCATGTAACCGAAGATAGCAGTTAGAGGTTGAACACATAATGTAATATTTGTCAGCCAGTCCCTTCTGTCAATACCAGAATATTGTTGACATTACCATCTACGCTATCGGTTTATATTATTCAGTGAAATGTGTCAAGCGACTCATTGCGTCATGTAACCGAAGATAGCAGTTAGAGGTTGAACACATAATGTAATATTTGTCAGCCAGTCCCTTCTGTCTATACCAGAATATTGTTGATATTACCATCTACGCTGATCGGTTTATATTATTCAGTGAAATGTGTCAAGCGACTCATTGCGTCATGTAACCGAAGATAGCAGTTAGAGGTTGAACACATAATGTAATATTTGTCAGCCAGTCCCTTCTGTCAATACCAGAATATTGTTGATATTACCATCTACGCTGATCGGTTTATATATTATTCAGTGAAATGTGTCATAGCGACTCATTGCGTCATGTAACCGAAGATAGCAGTTAGAGGTTGAACAATAATGTAATATTTGTCAGCCAGTCCCTTCTGTCAATACCAGAATATTGTTGACATTACCATCTACGCTGATCGGTTTATATTATTCAGTTGAAATGTGTCATGCGACTCATTGCGTCATGTAACCGAAGATAGCAGTTAGAGGTTGAACACATAATGTAATATTTGTCAGCCAGTCCCTTCTGTCAATACCAGAATATTGTTGACATTACCATCTACGCTGATCGGTTTATATTATTCAGTGAAATGTGTCAAGCGACTCATTGCGTCATGTAACCGAAAGATAGCAGTTAGAGGTTGAACACATAATGTAATATTTGTCAGCCAGTCCCTTCTGTCAATACCAGATTATTGTTGACATTACCATTACGCTATCGGTTTATATTATTCAGTGAAATGTGTCAGCGACTCATTGCGTCATGTAACCGAAGATAGCAGTTAGAGGTTGAACACATAATGTAATATTTGTCAGCCAGTCCCTTCTGTCAATACCAGAATATTGTTGACATTACCATCTACGCTAATCGGTTTAATTATTCAGTGAAATGTGTCATGCGACTCATTGCGTCATGTAACCGAAGAAAAGCAGTTAGGGTTGAACACATAATGTAATTTTGTCAGCCAGTCCTTCTGTCAATACCAGAATATTGTTGACATTACCATCTACGTTCGGTTTATATTTTAGTGAAATGTGTCAAGCGACTCATTGCGTCATGTAACCGAAGATAGCAGTTAGAGGTTGAAACAAAATAATGTAATATTTGTCAGCCAGCCCTTCTGTCAACCCCAGAATATTTTTACATTACCATAAAAGCAATTTGGGGTTTATTTTTTGGGGAAATGTGCAGCGACTTTTTTGCTAGAAACCGAAAAAGGGTTAGGGTTTAAAAACAAAAATGAAAAAATTTGTCAGCCAGTCCCTTCTTTAAATAAAAAAAATTTTTTTGACATTCCCAATCTCCTAAGGGGTTTTTTTTATTCAGTGAAATTTTGTATGCGACTCTTGCGTATGAAAACGAAGATAGCATTAGGGTTGAAAAAAAATTTAATTTTTGTCAGCCAGCCCCTTCTGTCAATACCAAAAATTTTTTTGAATTCCATCTACGCTAATGGTTTTTATTATTCATGAATGTGTCATGCCACTTTTGCTCTTAACCGGGGGAAATTTTTTTTAAAGGGGGTTTTAAACACATAATGTAAATTTGTCACCCTTTTCCCTTCTGTCAATCCCAAAAATATTTTTACATTCCATCTACGCTAATGGGGGTTTTTATATTATTCAGTGAAATGTGTCATGGACCCTTGGTCATGAACCCAAAAGTAGCAGTTAAGGTTGAACACATAATGAAATATTGAAAAATTTCCCTTCGTCAAAACAAATATTGTTGAATTAAAACCATCTACGCTGATCGGTTTATATTATTAAGTAAATGGGGTCCCAGCTTTTTTTTTTTTTTTAAATTTTTTTTTTTTTTTTTTTTATGTTTTTTGGTTTTGAAATAAAAGAGACGCAAGGATTTAAAAAGTGAAACACGAAGGATAAAAGGCCTTTATCCGTACAACGTAAATATAAGGTTTTGGGGGAAATTAAGAGTAACAACTTAATTTACGTAATTTTCGGGGCTAACGTTTCTTGGAATTTCAGAATTTTTTAAATTTTTTTTGAGTAAGTACCCCTGACATAGAGAAAATTTTTTTTTTATCCTCCCCCCCTATGTGGTTTAACCGGGGGCAGAAAGATGTTGAGACTTGGGGTGTATAAAAAGAAAACTTTGTCTAAAAAAGGCCTCTAATTTTTTTAGAGTTAAAGGTCAAAGGGTAGGCACCATTTTTTCGTCTTTGTGAGGTTTCCCCCCTTCTTTTTAAGCTTCAAAGGTTGAAAAGGGGACGCAAGTTCCTAAAACCTTTTGATTTTTAATTAAAAAAATTAATTTTTTCTTTAAACCCAAAATTTTTAAACTTTTAAAATTTAAAAAAATTGTATTTTATTCCTGGGGTTATGACTCTCGAAAGTGACTTCCACTCATACCAAACCCCAAACTAAAAAAAAATTTAAAACACGATTTAATGTTTTAATTTTTAAAATTTTTTTCTTGACATTGTTTTTCCAAAAAAATATTTTGTTTTCCATTCAAAACGAAAAAAAACGTTCTTAAAAGAATTTCAAAAACCCTTCGCTTTTTTTATTACTTTATTTTTTTGGTAAACCTTTCCCCAAGGGGGGATACGTTTGAAATAAAAATTCTTGATAAATGGGGAAAAAAATTTACAATAAATTTTTATGTAGGGGAAAATAAATCAACAGTTCTTCAAAAAAAATTTTTTCTTTGCTTCGTTTTTTTCCTGTTTGTATTTGCTTCGTTTACAATAACTGATAAAAATTTTTTTTCGCTAAGGTTTAAAAATCATTAAAGTATTTTTTTGTTTACCATCCAATCATAAAAACTTAAATAATAATAATTTTTAAAAATTTCTAAAATTTTAAATTTTATTACAACACACCCCCAGACAGACAAGTGCTAAAAGAAGCGAAAAAAAAACTGGGTGTTAGTGAAACTATTTTTGTTTTCCTTGAACAATCATAGAATTTTTCAAGTAATACCCCAATTTTTAAAACACTGTTGTCCCCTAAAAAATTTTAAAACATTCTTTTTTAAAAAATTTTAAGGGTTTTTTGTGTTATGTTATTGCTTCTGTTTACATTTTTTATTATTTTGGAAAAACAATGTAAAAATCCTTGGGTTTTGGTTTTTTTTTCACCCTATAAAGTTTCCCGGGAAAACTTAGGAAAAATTTTATGAAAAAACTTTTTACAAATATATTTAAAATTTTTTAAAAAGGTTAAAACTAAAGAAATAAAAAGGTAATTTTTTTAAAAAAAATAATTTTCCTTAAAAAGACGAGGTTAACACCTCTTTGTTTTTAAAAATAGGGGAAAATGCAAAAACAAAAAAATTTTTGCTTCTTTCAATTTTTTTGCACGTGGAATTATTTAAAATTTTTAACCAATTTTTTTCAAAGCTGCAGTCTAAAGTGTCAATAAAAAACCTTTTATGGATGGGGAAAATTAAATAAAAAAAAGCATAAAATTTTTCCCCTTAGATTATTAATGGTACATTTTGGGATGTAAATGCTTAAAAATAAAAATACAAAAAACCCAAATTTTCATGTATGAAAGGATTTAATGTTGTTTTTTATTTTTATATTTTGGTTTTTGTAATTTTTTTTTGAACTTTTCAAAATTTTAATATTAATCTATTAAATGCTTTTTTTAAAATGAAATTTTTTTTTTGGGGGACAAAGCACTTTTAAAAAAACCCCCAAATATAGTACAAAAATAGTTTTTTTTAAAAAACGATAGATGGAAATATCGTGTTACCACAAAAAGGCCGGAGGTTTTAGATGATTAAAACGGGGTGAAAACTGAGGCGTTTTTTTCCCCAAAACTCTCTGGGAAAACTTTTGCTGTAGGAAAAAATATTGGCTCAAAGTATAGGTTTAAAAAATTTTAAGGAATAATTCCTGTATGAAGATTGTTGAAAACCTTTTTTTGGAAAGGGCCGGGTTGGGGTTAACGTTTCATATTTTGTAAAGAATATTTAAGTGGACAAAAAATTTTTAAAGTGCCTTTAAAAATTTATATTTTTGTTTGCTTAATAAAAAATTTTGGTTATTTTTAAAAAAGGGGCCCCCTGTTTTCAAAAGGCAAAAATTTTTAATAGAAGGTTTTAAAAAGAATGGACCTTTTTTATCAAAATTTTCTGGCCCCTTTTTGGATAATACTGAGGGAATAGTAATTATAAGCCCATGTAATTACGTCAAAATTTTTTTTTTTCTCTGAATTGTAAAAACAAAGTTATTTTAAATAATGTACGTATTTTTAAAAGTCCCCTTTTTGGGGGCGGGAGGGGTTTTTCCAAAAAAAAAAAAATTTAAACAATATAGGATTTGACAAACTATTAAAAAAAAGAAGTGTCAAAATAAAAAAGATTTTAAAATTTTTTTCTATAAACATTTTAACCCCCGTTAAATAAATTGTACAAATGTGAAAAGTCTATTTTTTTTTAAATAGGTTTGGTTTTTTTCAATCAAAAAACTTGTTAAGTTTATAAGAAGGTTAGTTTGTTTTTTTTATTATTTTTCAAAAAATTATTGGGAGTGTTGTTTGCACCTGACCGAAAAAATTTTTTGAAATAATGTTTGGACTTGTGTTTTTTTGTTTTATGTTAACCCAAACTTAATAATTTAAGATTTAGGTTACCGTCTTAAATTTTGGGTTTTTTTTTAAAAAAAAAGTCGAAAAAGGGGCATTCAATTAGTAAATGTTTAAAACTAAATAAAACATGGGGGGGGCAATTTTAAAAAAATTAATATACTTCAAAGATATCAAATTTTTTTTATTAGGTAAGTTTGGTAATCTTTTTCACGCTTATTCAACAAGGGGGAAACCTGGATGGGGAACGTAAATTAAATGTAACTGCCAAGTTTACAGTCAATGGCTTCATTTTTAAAAAAGAGCTCATCATGAGCAGATTTTTTTTTTTTTTTTCCCCGTAACGGGAGTTTTACTGAAAAAATGCCAAATTTTCTTCATTTTTTTCAATTCAAAAAAAATCTACTAACCTAATTTTTTTCTAACATAATAATTTTCTACCAAATACCATACCTTTAACGGTTCTTACTTTTTGGCCAAAATTGTTAGAATTTTCTTTTTCCCCCAATTTTTTTTTTTTGTATTCGGTTTTTTAAATGCTCAGCCCCACGTGAATATTGTTTTGATGATGGGGTTACTATTAATGTAAGTAAAAAAAGACTCCCGGGGGTTAAAATGTTAAAAAAAGGGGAAATTTTTTAAAAACAGCATACGAAGATATTGTTGGCATTTTTCTGCAGTTACTTGCTTTCCCGGATACACACAGCAGATCCCCCAATGGGAAAAGGTGGGGGTCTTTTAAGCTTTTGGGGGGTTTAAAAAAAAAATTTTATCTAGTGAAGAAATTTTTTGGGGGTTTAAGGGGCCGAAACTCTTTCCTAATAAATCCCTTTTCTCCTGTTGAATGGAAACAAAATTTAAAAAAGGAAAATGGTATCAAGGGGGCCTTTATTTTTGTCCCCCAATTGAAGGAAAGGTTTGGAGGTTGCCACTCAATTTTTTCAGTTTTGGGAACTGGTAATAATAGATTAATCTTCTTGTGTAGCATTTAACACATGTGGGTACTTTTTTGGAAAGGTTTGGGTTTTTCCCGACTTTTTAAAAAATAAAAAAAATTTTTTTCAAAAGTTTTTTTACTTGTTTTTATATGTCAGCATATTTTAATACCCCCCCATCCACTACCCCCAATAAAACTTTTGGGAAAATTTAATTGGTGGGTTTCTTAACTCAATTTTTTTGAGGAACAAAAACCCTCCGTACCTCTAGTCTGGGGGGTATTGTAGTCCCCTTAATTGAACATTTTTACAATAATACCTGGGGGGAAAAAATATTTGAAAGCAAAATTTTTGGCCCCAAATTAAATATCGTCATGTTACGGAAGGGGTAAATTTCAAAAGGGCCCCTTTTTAGTCCCCCAAAATAATGTAAAGGGCTCAAGAGACTGCTATTGGGGGCAAAAGGGGGTTTAAAAAGTTATTTAAAAATAATAGTCCAAGGTGCCCCCGTTTTTTTTTTTTTTTGTTTTTTTTTAACAAAAAATTTTGTGTAAATTCACGGGAAAATGCTAGTTAATTTTATCCGGGAAAAACCGAACACAATTTTCATAGCAACATTTTTTACCTGAAAAAGCTGATAGGGAAAAAAACCCCCGGCTTTTTTTACGTTGGAGGAGGGTTGTTTAAAAACTTTTTGGAATTTTAAAAAAGTTTCCCCCTAGATATACTTCTTCGGTTCGAAAAATTGTAAAAGAAATTTAAAAGAAGGGGAAAATTTTTCATTATGTCTACTTTAAATTTTTGCCAAGGTACGCAAAAGGGGAAAAATCAAATAACACCTTGCTCAGCAAGGGGGGTTTTGCAATTAGGGGGGCTTTTTACATTAGGGGTATTCTTTGCATGCATCTCAAATGGGGTTTAGTCGTGGGGGTAAAAATTGGGGGCTTTAAAAGATATTAACGGGTGACTTTTATGAGCGAGCTATCTTTTGGTTGAAATTTTGGGGTTACATCAAAGTTTTCCTCTTAAAAAAAATTTTTTTAAGGTTTGATGTTAAAACCTATCTAAAATATATTTTTTTGCAACAACATTTTTCCCCTGCAATTAAATTTTTTTATAATAAAATTATGTATGTTTAAAAAAAATTTTTTTTTGTCCTGTTAAAGTTTTTTGGTATTCCCCTATACTTTTGAAAATAAAAAATTTAAGAATTTTTTAGCAAAAATCTAAAATTCCCCAAATTTGTGTGTATGTGCAGATTGGATGTGATAGGTTTAAAAAAATTTTATTCATTAAAGAAATATTTTTTAATTTACAATGAAGTTTAAAAAATATACGATACAAAGTAAAACAGGTTGCAATTTTTTAGGGAACAATTTTAATTTAAAAATCCCCTTTTATATTTCTTAGTTGTTTTTTTTTTATTTTAAATAAATATATTTATCTTTAAAGGGGGTTAGATTGGGGGATAATTTAATGTTTTTTAAATAAATTATTTTGGGGTTTTAAATTTTTTTAAAAAAAAAAATTGGGGGATTAATTTCTTTAATGCCCCAAAAAAGCTTGGACCCTTAAAGGCAAAACTTTTAAAAAAATTAGATAAAATTTTACATTTTTTCATTCACTGATAATATTACCTTCTACAGAATGTCTTGTCTTTTTGGCATTTGGAAAGTGAAGGTTTAAAAATTTTATTTCTCATTTCCTTCATTTAAAAAAACCCCCAAAAGGGGCCCAAAAAATTTATTAATAATATTTTTTCTAAATTAAACATTTTAAAAAGTGTTTATTTTTATTTTTAAAGTAAACCCAAAAAATTAATCGGCAATTCCCTTTTTTAGAAGGTTAAGGCTCAAAGGGGGGTTAACCAAAATTTAAATTTCAAATCATTGGGGAAAACCCAATTATTTTTTTTTAATTTATAAGCATAATTGAAAAAAAATTTTAAGGAACAATATTTTTCGATTAAAAATGCGAAAAAAAAGGGGGAAAAAAAAAAACAAAAAAAAGTCGTTTATCGACATTTAGGGGTTTTTTTGACGTTCAATTTAGAGGGTTTTTTTTTATTTAAAAAACAGTTGGGGGAAAAAAATTTTTTTAATCCTTATGAAAAATGTTTTACCTTTTTTTTGGTATTTACAAAAATAAAAAATGGTATTTGTAAAAGTTATAGAAAAAAAATGTAAAATTTTTTAAAATTATTTTTTTTTAACAAAAAACTATGTCACTATAAAAGTATCGAGACTACATGTTTTGGCCCCTACACGTCAATACCAGGGGGGAAAAAATTTAAACTCCAACTAGTTTTAAAAAACTTTAAATTTTAAAATTTATGTAAATACAATTAGGGGAAATTTAAAAAATTTTAAATTTTGACGTGTATTTTGTATTTTTTTTACTTTTAAAAAAGGGTTAAAGGCTTTTTTTTTTTTACTTTTGTATTAGTTTCTGTGACCTTTTTTACTTTTTAAATTTCCCAAAGATTTTTAAAAAAACTCATGTATTCTACTCGCAAAACAAGGTTTAAGTTTTATTATGAAAAAAGGCCCCCAAAAACTCAAATGTTTTTTTGAGATTTTATATTGCCCTTTTAAAAATTTTTTGTTTTTAAAACGTTATCAAAATTTTTTTTTCATATTTATGATATGCTTTTTTTTAAAATTTGGCCAAGAAATTTTTAAAATGTTCTCTATAAAAAAATATCTAATTTCATATGAAATGGTTAAAAATAGTGCCATTCACTGATTTTAAAGTCTTCACAACAAAATTTTTTTAAAAAAAATTTTTACACTTTGGAAAAAAAATCAAAAACTATTTAACAACCCCACCAAAAATTTTAAAAAAAATTTTTAAAACCCTTTTTAATAATACATATTATTTTTAATACCTAAATTATGTTTTTGGAATAATTTTTTCCCCAAAAAAAAAAACCCGGAGAAAAAAGATCTCGTTTATTTTGTTTTTTTACTAGTTTTCTCCTCTTATTTTTCCCCTGTACTACTTATTTTTTAAAACTCTACAGAAATACGATTGAGGCCCTTTTTAAAAGGTTATGTTCAGGGGAGATAGATAAAAAAATTTTTTTTCCCATCTGATTATAAAAAACCAGCCACTTTTTTTAATTTTCTGTACACAAAAAAAAAAAAAAAATTTTAAGTTTTTTAAAAATTTTTAAAAAATATATTTTTTAAAAGGGTATGGGGGGAATTTAAAAATTTTTTCCAAAATTTTTAAAATTTAAATTAAAAAAATTTTTTGTGAAAAAAAAATTTTTTAATATTTTTAAAATTTCGTGCAGATTTTACAGACGGGGGGCCCGGCCAAATTTTTGGGGCCCCATATTCAATTCCCGATCGTGTAATGTTTTATCCCTAACGCCTAGATCTTTTATGCTTTTTGGGGAAGGGAAAAAAACGAATATTTTTTTTAAAAATACACATTGAAAACTATCCCCCAAAATTTTTAATTTTTGTAGAAAAAAGGGTTTAAAAGGGGAAAATTTTCCCCCGGAAAAATGTTTCAATTTTTTAAGGGGAATTTTCCGAAAAGAAACTCTGATGGCCTGCGGCGTTTTTTAACAGAATTTCCCCTTTCTTCAGGGGGTTGGGGCGCCCGAGCAGATTGGCAACACTGTACGGGCCCCGGTACGCAAGGTGAGTTTTTTCAGGAAATTTTTAAAACAAACTTCACGAAACTTCCTACAAAAAAAAAAAACCTTTTTTTTTTTTTTTTTTTTTTTTTAACATACTCAAAATTATTGTAATTGCACTTCTTCACTTTTAAAAGTATTCAGGGGGCACATCATTGTTTAATAAAAATTTTTTGGCGCAAAAATAATTTGAGCATTTTCTGTTTTTGATTTAAACTATTCACATTTGCTATGACATAATCATAGTTTTTTTTAAAAAAAATGTTTTTAAAAAAATAATGAAAAATAAAACGTTTTTGGGCAAAAAAAGTAGCAATTTTTTAAAAAATTTTTTTAAAAAAATCTTGTAGGGGGAAATTTCCCCCATCAAATTTCAAGGGGAAAATTTTTACAATTGTTTATTGTTTTAGATATTTTTAAAAAAATTTTTAAAAGGGGTGTTTTTGAAAGGCCCAAAAATTTATTTAAAAACAATTTAAAAAAATTTTTAAAGCACTTTTAAAATTTTAAAATAAATTAAGTTTAATTTTTATTGATCAAAATTTGAATTTTTTATTTATTTTTTTGGGGGAAAAAGTTAGAAAAATTTAAAAAAGGTATTGTGTTTTGCTTTTCCAAAAAATATTTAAGAGGCAACATAAGAAATCCTTTCTATCTCTTGTTTTTTTTAATGCTTTCAAAAAAATTGAAAGAAAAAAAATTTTTAATTTTTTTTTTTAAAAAGAAGTTTTTTGGGTTTTTTTCATTTTTTTTTTTTTCAAATAAGTAGAAATAAAAACTAGTATTTTCTGTCCCGTGGATGGTTCGATTTTTTTTATTTTGCCCTGAGTATGTTTCTGTGATATGGAAGGAGTTTTTTGTAAGTCATTTAAACAATTTTTTTTACAATTTTTAATTTTTTTTAAAAAACGTATTAAAAATTACAAAATGTAGAAAAATTTAAGTTACCCCGCTCTACAAATAAAGTGTACGCAAACCCATGGGGGTAACGCATTCCGGTTTAGGGGTTTAATGAAAATATCCATTCATTTCCCTTATTGGGGAAAAACGTGCAAAATTTCAATGATTTAATTTTTAATCATTTTAATCCCAATGCTTGGCGCAAAGAAAATTGTTGCGCGGAAAGGATATGTACGCTTAAAAATAAAACCCAAAAAAACTTATTCGTTCTGTAATCAAATTTTTATGCTATTTGATCGGTATTTTTAAATTTCAAAAGGCAAATTTGAAAAAAATTTTTTTATTAAAAAATTTATATAAACCCACCCCTTTTTTTTTTAAATTTTGGTAAAGGGGTTTTGCCCCTTTTTAGTTTAAAAATTTTTATGATCGGGCTTTAAGCTGGTAATAAGGGAAAGGGAAATATTTAGACGGAAAATTACAAGGGCCGGAAAATATAAAAAATTTTGGGCCCTGTTGGGTTTTTTAGCTACTCCCCTTTAAATTTTAGATTGGGCCCCAAAAAATTAAAATAATGAAGTCAAAAAGCAATTTGTTTAAAACAGAAGTTTTCTCAAAAACCGCCAAGGGAAATTTAAAAACCCTTTTTAATTTTTTTTAAAACTTTAAAAAACCCGGGAAAAAATAAGTACTTAAAATAAGTGTTTTTCCTTTGAAAAAAGGGGTGGTTCACCCCCCTTTTTAAAATCGTAAAATGAGTTAATGAAAAAAAGGCTTCCCACTTTAGGATATTTCCCTTTTTACGAAATTTTTAGAGTTTTATTACAAAACTCAAAAATTGGGTTATTTTAAAGATACTTATAAAAAATGTTTTATTTTCAAGGCCCAAAACTTGTTTTTTTTTCATGAAATTTAAAATTTGGGTCAATATTTTCGGGGATTGTTTTTATCAGGCACGTTTTAAAATTTTAAAAATTTAAAAAAAATATACTATTTAAAATTTTTTGCATAAATTTTGTTGTCTGGGGGCAATCCAGAAGTTTTTTTTTTTTAAAAGTCATTTTTTAAAAAAATTTGCTTCCATCTAGTTTTAAATTAAAATTTTTAATTTAGGAAATACCCAAACTTTTCAAAAATTTTTTAGGGCAGATTTTTATTTGGGGGAAAAGGGGCGTTTAAAAATGCTTGTTTACCCCTTTAAACTCATTTTTTAAAAAATTTTAAAATTTTTTTTGAAAAAAACTGGGGGATTTTTATTATTTCCCCGTCCATTTATAGTTTTCAAAATATGACACAAAAAAAACCCAAAAAAATTATTTAAAAAAAATTTGACATTTTATATTTTTAAATTGTTAAGGATTTTTGTTAGGGAATATTTCAGGAATGATTTTAATATATTTTTTCAGAGTATAGAAAGAACTAACATCTACTGAACTTGTATGTAAAAACATTTCAGAACATACAAAAAAGGTGAAAATTGCCACAAAAGGGAGAGTACCGGGGTTTTGCTTTCATTCCCAAACATCAAGGATATTTTGTAACAAAGGACAAACGCTGGGCTTTCAATGGAGGGCATGGCGCACAATTTACATCTGTTCACCTTTATCTTTTTTATTCCATCACAGTTTTTTCCATTTTCAAAACCATATTGTTAGGCAAGGAAAAGTCTTTTTATCTGAAAGCTAAGTCCCTTTTAAAGTTAAATTATTCGGGAAAACAATGTTTGTATATTAAAATTTATTTAAAGTTTTTTTTTGTTTTATATATTAATGTCTGATTTTTGAAATTAAAAAAAAAGTTACTACTGAGAATGGGGTGATTTGAAAGGTTTAAAATGTAACGGACATTTTCATCGTGAAAGGGAAAAATTAAACCGAAAAATTGGGGGTTGGTTTTCTTTCATCTTCTGATGTCAAAATGACCTAAAGGGGAAACATAACGTTAAGAAAAGCAAAAATCCTTTTTTGACCCCATTCAAATTAAATTTTTCAAAGCGTAGTTTTTTTATCTTTATATTAAAAATTTTGACGTTCCCTTTTTCAATTAGGGAAAAAATGCGTCGATCAAATCCCAGATACCCCAATTTGGTGTATCGACAAAAATCCGATTTTTGAAAAAAGATGACAGAAAGCCGGTTTAATTGATGTTAAAAAATAGGTTTTGGTTTTTGGGGTTTTTTTTAAAATTTGGGGTTTTTAAAAGGGGGAAAAAATTGAGGGGTTGGGAAAATTAAAAAATTTTTTTGCTTATAAAAAAATGAAAAAAATTTTTTTATTTTTAGATTACAAAAAATTTTTTTGCTTCAAAAAATTTGATTAATTTTTATCTATTTTTAACTGGTTCAACTTAGCATTATTTTACACTTAAAATTTTGTATTAAAAGGCAAAAATATGGTTTTTTTTTTTTAAAATTTTTTAACAATCCTTTTTAAGGGCCCCCCGGGGGGCAAGATATGTGGGGTTTAAATCTCTGTTTAAGTTTTTTTTTTTGTGGAGGGAAAAAGGGTTTAAAAATTTTGATATAATTTTGGAATTTTTTTGGGGTTTAAATTTTTAAAAAAATTTTAAAAAAGTACATTTTGAAAATTTTCCCCCCCATCGTCGTTGTAAGAAAGAACTTTTGATAAAAAAGTATTTAAATTTCTTGAAGTAGTTAAGACCCCTTTTTTTTAAATTCGAGTAAAAATTTTTATTTTTTAAAGGGGGGAAACCCCGAAAACCCAAAAAATTTGGGCAAGGTTGCATGTTGAAAATGTTGGGGGTATTTTTTTAGTTAAAAAAAACCCCAAAATTAAAATTTTCCCCCATGTTTTTGTGGGACCATATCTAAAAATTTTAGGAGTATTAGTTTTTAAACCCCATTTCCCCCAAAGGGTACAGCCAAAAACCAGGGGTTTGTTTTAATTTTCCATAATGCAAAAAATTGAATTAAAGTGGTTCTAGATAAAAGGGGTTTCACAAAGTTGTTTTGGGGCTACCCCAAAACAATTTTTTGATATGATTTTTTTAAAAAAAAACCCCCCCCAAATTTTGGGCCCCAAACATGTGTGCGAAAGGGGGGCGCACCTTTTTGGTTCCCCTTTAAAAAATTTTAAAAAAAGGGTTTTTTCGTTAAAAAAGGTTCTTTTTCTTTATTTGACATTGTAAGTTTTTTAAATTGATTTGTTTTTATTTTGGGGCCCTTTTAAAAAATTCGGCATTTTTTTCGGACCCTGTACCCAAAGATCAATTTCCCCAAAAAATTTCATACCCCTTTAAAAAATCCCTATAATAAAAAAACTCTAAAAAAAAAAAAGTAAGGCCCCCAAAATTACACCCCAATTGGAAATTGTTACCTTTTTATTCATTGTTGGGGTTTAAAAAAGCAAAGTTGTTTTTATCGTACAAAAACTGAGATTTTTTAAACAAAAAATGTCGTAAGGGGAAATTTTTAAAAGGGTTTGGTCAATAAAGATACACGTATTGCTTGTATTTTCGTTTTAAAAAATTTTTTCAATGGGGTGAAAAAAAAAGTTTTGCGCTTTTAAAAAAAAACAGTAATGAGTAAAATAACAGATGTGTTTGACTTTTTCAGTTTTTAAAAAGTAACTTTTTGTTAAAATTTAAAATTTTTTAATTTGTTTTGGTTCCCGTAACATTTTATTTTTTTAAAAAAAAGATGTTTTAAAATGTATTAGGATTTTTTGGACATTTTTTTTATTATTTTTTTTTAAATTTTTAAAAAATAGAAATTTAAAAAATTCCCCTTATGGGTTTTTAAAAATTTTTTTTTTTTTTGGAAAAGGGTGGGGAAAATTTAAAAAGTTTGAAATTTCGAAAAAGGGGAATTTTTTAGATAGTTTGCTTAAATGATGTTATATTTTTTTCTTTTAAAAGGACATTTATGTGGGGGAAAGGGCAAATTTTAATGCAAATTTTTTGAGTTTATTAACTCCAGTTAAATTTCCTTAGTGCAAAAACTGAAATTTGGATACTTTTTCAGATTTTAATCCCGAAATTTTTGGGGACTTTTTTTGTTTGAAGGGATAAAAGTTTTTCGTCGAGAAAAAAGAAAAAAGGGCAAGACAGCCCCCAAACAGGTTTAGACTTTTAGGGGGCCCCCCGAGTAAAAAAAAGTACGCAATATAGGGGGGAAAGGGGGGGTTCATTTTTCTTATTAGGTGACTTTTTAGACATTTCCCCTGTTGTGAACGTTTCCCCTATCACGAGGGGGAAAAGAAATATTTCAAAAATACGAGCTATTGGTGGGAGGGGGGGGTTTTTAAAAAGCGAATGCGTTCTTAGTCGTGGAAAATCTGTGGACCCCTTCCCCCCAAAAACCACCCCAAAATTTCAGGATTTTAAGTCCGCAACGGGGATGATTTCAGTGCTGCACGTAGGGGAAAAAATGAAGGGGCCCCCTTCCCCCTTTTATTGCATTTATCCCAAATTTTAAAATAAAGTATGTGGGGGAAATAAAAAAAAAAAAATTAAAAACTGGGAAAAAATTTTAAGGGACAAAAAAGTTTTAAAGAGAGCAAAAAAAATTTTGGGGTTTTAAAATTCAATTTCCTGTTTTACTATAAAGGGGTAAAGGGTTTGTACCCCTGATGTAGAAAAAAAAATTTTTTTATCATCGATTTTTGTTTTTTGGGTTTTAGTCTTTTTTTTCTTTAAGAGTCATTTCAGATGTCTTTGTTATACAGTAAAAATTTAAAGCTTAAATAATCTCCCCAAAAAAAAGATAAAAAAAAAAAATTACATAGAAAAACCCCTTGGGGGGGTTTTGGCTTGGTTTTTTTAAAAAAAAAACCCCTTTTTAAAATTTTTTTTTTTTTTTTTCCATTGACGGGAAAAAATTTTTAAAAAACGTAGGTTTCAAAAAAAGAAGTTTTCCCCCCATAAAAGTTAAATGAAAAAATTACCCTAGAGTTTTAAAAAAAAAAAGGAAATACAAACCCCAAAGTAATTTTTTTTTTAAAAATTTTTTTTTTTTCCCCAAAAGTTTAAAACTGTGTAGGATTTTTAAAATTTTAAAAAGGGGGTATACATGTTTTTTTTAAAAGGGTTTGGTTTTAAAATTTTGTTTTGGATGAAAAATGAAATTTTACATCTAAAAATATACGACCGCCCCTTTTATATTTACGAAAAAAAATTTAAAAATTTTGTATTATTTTTAACTTTACATTTCGTATAAGAAAACCCCTTTTTTGCGGGCCTTTTTTAAAAGGGGAGAAAAAAATTTTAAAAAAAAAAAAGGGGGAGAAAATTAAAATTTTAATTAAAATTCAAAAAATTTTTAAATTTTTGGAAACGCATTTGAAGACGTTATTTTTGATTTGTTTTTTGCTCCCGGATTTTTTTAAAAATTTTAAAAAAATTAATGCTTATTTGTGGATTATTAATAGTATCCATCCCCAAAACAATGTTTTAGAATTTTTTCTTTTTAAATTTTAAAAAAAATTTTATAATTTTATTTTATTTTAAGTGTTATGTTATGAAAAAAAAATTTTAAACCCAAAAAATTTACGTAATAAAAGGGAAAAAAGGTACTCTTATTTAATGATTTTTTTCCCCCAAAAACCTTTCAGTCTGAAAAAAAATTTAATTTTGAGGAACAATGAAAAAAATTTCCAAGAAGCACAGGACATTTTTTTTTAAAAAAAAGGGGGAAAATTTTCTTTTTTTTACGTCATTGTAGTTCTTGACGGAAAATTTTAAAAAATTTTTTAAATTTTTTAAAATTGGGGAAAAAATTTTTGTCAAAATAAAATTTTTTTAAAATACATTTTTTTTTAAAAAACCCCTTAAAAATTTTTGGGCTTGTTTTTAAAAATCAAAAAATTTTGGGAAAAAACTTTTTAAAACAGTGTTTAATCCAATTTTTAAAATTTAATTAAAATGGCCCCACAGATTTTTTAGATTTTGAATAAAAAAATTTTAAAATTTTCGCAAAAATTTGGGGGAGTAATGAAAAAAAAATTTTTTGGGCCCCGGGGTTTTTTAAAATTTAAATTTTTGACTTGTATTTTCACCCCTTTAATTATCTTTGGGTTTTTTTAGAAATATAAAAAATATTGTCAATAAAAAATTTAAAAAATTTTTTGGGGGGGCCCCTCAAAATTTAAATATGGAGGCGCGTGCTATTTTACTGTTTGCAAAATGTTTCGGTTTTTTTTTTTTACATTTAAAAAAAGGGGTTTTTTAAATTTGATTTATAATAAAATTTCAAAAAAAAGTTATTCAATTTTATAACAATTTTTATAACTTTTAAAATTTTATTTTAATTTAAAAAATTTTAAATTTGGGCCCCAATTTTTTTCCCAAAAACATTTTTAAGGTTAACATAAAAAGAAATTTTTTTTTAAAAAATTTTTTACATGGGGTTAAAATTTTAAAAAAGGTTTTTTTAAAAAAACTTAAAAATTAAAAACCCCCCCTAAAAAATCTTATTTCCCCAAAAAAAAAATTAAAGCAATTGAGAAAAAAAACCCCGGAAATTTGTTCTAAAACCTTTTCGATTAAAATTTTTTTTTAAAAAAATAGGAGCTATTGATCATCCCAAAAAAGGTTTTTTTAAAATTTAAAAGTATGAAAAAGGGGGTTTTTTCAGAGATTTTTTTTTTATAATGGGGGTTTAAAAAAAACCCTTTTTTTTTTAATTTTTTCTAATTTTTAAAGGAAAAAAATTCATAAAAGAAAAAAAATAAATAAAAATAAAAAAAACTTCTTTTACCTTTTAAAATTTTTTTGTGGAAAAAATTAATTTAAAAATTTTTTTGGTGTAGGAAAACAAACAATAAAAAAGAATTAAAACTCATTTAATAGGGGGGTTTTGGGAAAAAAAACCACCCCTTCAGTAATGCTTGTTGGTTTTTCCCGAGTTATTATTTATAAATCCATTCGATCTTTTTAAAAAAAGGCAAATAAAGGTTTTTTTTGGGGCCTTTAAAAAAAAAACCCCCCAAACCCGGTTTTCGTTTTTGAAAAAATTTTTTTGGGGGCCTAAAATAGCTAAAATTGAAAAGAATGATTTGTGGCAAAATTTGGGGGTTTTAAAAAACAACTTTTTTTTGGGGTTTTTCATTTTTAGAAAAAATAAGAACTTTTTTGGTATTGTGTTTTTTTCCCCCTTTAAAAAAGCCAAAGATTTACATTAGTATGTTAACCCAAAACCCCTTTTTTTCCCTTTTTACTGTGTGTTTTTAATGCTTTTAAAAGTCAATTATAAAATATAGTGTTGTACATGGCAATTTTTTTTTTTAAATTTGAAAAATTCTCGTTTTCCCCCAAAATTTTTAACATTTTTTTTAAAAAATTATCTTACCCCCCAATTCAAGTAAAGTTGGTAGATAAAAAAATGCGGAATTTAAATACTTTAAAAAAAAAATGAAAAATTCGTAATCTACAAAAAAAAAAATTTTTTTAAAGCCGCCCTTCGGGGGTTAAAAAATTAATTTAAATTTTCCCCCAAATTTTTTAAATATCTTTTTTAGAAAAAACAGGTAAAGAAAAAAATTTTATTCTATTGCGATGGGCTTTGATTAAAAAACACCCTTTTTTCATTAGATATTCAAGAGAAAAATTCTGGTGACCCTCTTTTCATTCATAAATTTTTTTTTTTGGGGATGGGGGAAAATTTTTTTTTAAAAAGCGTAGGCCCAAAAAAAAAAAAAATGAAGCTAAAAATTTTGTTTTTTTTTTTTTGGGAGTTAAAAAAATATTTTGATTGCGTTGTTTCGTGTTTTATCGCTATTTTTTCCCCCGTTTTTAAAAGGGGGTTTTATTGGAAAAAATTAATTTAAAAAAATTTTATCAAAAAAACTGTTTAAAAAAAAAAAAAATTTTTTTTTATTTTTTTTAAAGAAATCGCAAAAGGAAATTTTTTGTATTGTTTTATGGTCTTACAAAAATCAAAGAATAAAAAGTTTGGAAGTATTTTTCCAGCAGAATCGTTTATAATTGTAAATTTGTTTTTCCTTAATTTTTAACGGGGGGTTCCCAAACAAGTTTCCTCTGGTGTTTTTTCTTAAATATTAATGCTTTTTTTAAAAAATTAGTCACGAGTTGCAGGGTAACAACAGGTGATAAAAGCCCTCTATATCAAAAACGATCAATAAAACGTGGGGGGGATTCTGGGGAAATTGCCCCCTGATATTCTCCCCAACCCCAAAATAGAAAAATTCCCGTTTTTTAAAAAAGGGGAAATGAAAGTGCCAATAAAACCCGTAGGGATTCCCTGCTGAAAGGGTTTAAAAACGTCGTTACTATTTAACCATTTTTTTCCCCAAATTTGGGTATTAAGGGGGAAATTTTCCCCTGAAAAAGTTATACGTTTTTAACTTTTAAAAAGCTTTTTTAAAATAAAAATCAAGATTTAAAATTTAGTTGTTTAAAAATGTCAAAAAAATCCTGAAAAATTGGGCCCCGAGCATTAACGAATCTTTAAAATTGGGGGGGGGGGAACATTTTATTTTTATTTTTTGCACAAAAATATCGATAACAAAAAAACCCCTTTGGGGGGCCCCCCTTTTTTTTTTCCCTAAGTTTCCTTTCAAAAAAAAGGAAAAAACCGGGTTTGATGATGGTGAATCTCTTCCCCTTGGATTTGACTGGCGTTCCCCCTTTTTAATTTTTCTTTGGGGTTTTTAGTTAAGGGGGATTGAAATTTTAAAATAGGGGCATAAAACATGTAGTTAAAAATTTTTTAAAAATTTCCTTAAAAACTTTAAATTTGGGTTTTTAAAATTTTTTTAGTCTTTAATTATTAATTTTGGGAAAAAACCAAACTTAAATGGAAAAACAATTTTTTTAAAACCGTTTCCCCAAAAATATTTCAGAAAAAACTTCGTCTGCGGACTTTAAAATTACGATAAAAAACCCTTTTTTATACTGAAAAAATGATTTTTTGGTTGTGCATAAATACCCCTTTGGGGTTTTACTGAAACCCTTTTTTGAACCCCATTTTCTTTTGGTGGCACAATTTCTTTTTTGGGGGGGTGTGGGAGGTACAAAATTTACCTTTTTGATTTTAGGGGGGGGGGAAAAGCAAAATCTCAAATTAAATGAGCTTTTTGGGTTTTAGGTTTTGCAAAAAAATTAAAACAAAATTTTTTTGTTAGGGGGGTGACTTTTAAAAATACTTTGTTTTATGTTTATGTAAAAGACAAAATTTTTAATTTTTTGGGCCCCCTTTTTTAAATTTACATTATCTATTTACTTTATTGTTTTTTCTGCATTTTTTATTGTTTTTTTTTTTTTTCTATTTTTTTTTTTTTAAGTTTTCGGGTTTTTTAATTTAGTATTTTTAAAAGGGCCCCTTTTGGGTTTTTTTATTGATGTTATAATTTTTTGAAAAATTAAAATTGCCTTTTCAAAAATTAAATGTGTTTTTTTTTTGTTTAACAATCTGTTTATTGCTAAATACATTTATTCAATAATTACAAATTTGTTTTATACAAAAAAAACCCGTGAGGGCCCCGGGGGAAAAGGGTTTTAAAAAACCCCTGGGATCTGTAGCTAAAAAAAAAAAAAAACCCGGGGGGGCCCTTTTTGGGCCCCGGGGGGGCAAAATTTTGGTCAAATTTTTTTAAATTTTAAAGAAAAAAAAAAAAGCCTACTAAAAAACTATTTAAAGTTTTTTTGTATCGATCTAAAAAACATAAAAAATGTTCTGTTGAAAAAAAAATGTGTTTTTTTAATTTTTATTTTATTATTTTGGGGTTTATTAAAGATAAACTATTTTAAAAAAACCAGTGATAGAAAAATTTTCCCCCCTTCGTTAAAATGGAAAAAAAATTTGGGGCCCCGGAAAAAAAATTAAAAACCAGGGATGCAAATATTTTTTAAAACAGAAAAAACAATCCCCCCCAAAAATTTTTGGCCCCCTTCTACCCTTTTTCCCCCCTTTTCCTGATCAATAAAAAATTATTTTTTTTTTTTTTGTTTAAGATCCCTTTTTCCCCCATTAAAAAAATAGAAAAAGCCATTATTTTTTTTTGTCAATCGGGTATTTATTGTTAGAAACTGTCCCCAAAACTTTTAAACCCTTTTTTTCCTTTTATAGGACATGCACCATTTTTTAAAAAATTTAAATTACAGGGCTGCTGTTATCAAAAAAATTTTAAAGTGAAATTTTTTAAAAAAGAGATTATGGGAGTTTCTTATTTCCCCCACTTTGGGGGCATTAAAAAAAAAATCTTTTGTCATTTAAATTGTTTCCAAAGCGTAATTTTTTTAACCCGAGCTAAGAAAAGTAAAAAAAAATAGTGAAGGGAAGAACGTTTTTTTGGAAACTTTTGTTGTGCCATAAAGTCATTTTAAAAAAAAAAAAATTTTTCCCCTTTGATGGGGCAGTGTATTCTGTATATTCTGGAGGGGATTTAGATTTTTTCCCGGTACCTTTTTAAAGGGAAATTTCCCCCAAAAAAAAAGGGTGGAAAACCCCCAAAAATTTAAAATTAAAAAAGGTTGATAAAAATTTGTATATGATTTTTTTAAAATTTTTTTTTTAAATGCTATAAAAAAAAAAAAAATTTTTTTAAAAAAATTTTAAAAAAAAACCCCTTTTTTTTAAAAAAAATTTTTAAAGAACAATGAAGGCCCCCCAGAGTTTTTAAAAACCCGTGTTACAGAACAAAGGTTTGCAAGATAAAAAACAGGAAAAAAATTTTGGAATTTATTTAAAACCCTTTTTTTTCATGCACGTCGTTAACAAGAATTTTTTTAAAAAAAAGGGGTTTTTTTTTAAACCCCAAAAAATTTTTAAAAACCCCCCTTTTTTAAAAAAATTTTTTCCCCCCCTTTTTAAAAGTTGCTTCAAAAAAGTGTCGCAAATGTATCCCCCAAAAAATCAAAAATTACGAAAAAATTATTTTAAAATTTTTCCGGGGAAAAATTATTCAAAACTTGAGGAAACCCCCAACCGGAAAAATTTTTAAAAAAAAAGTACTGTTTGAAAAAAATTTTTTTTTAAAAATTTGGGGGCCCCCGTTTTTTAAAGGGCATAATTATTTTCTTTTTTCCCTTTTTGTAAGAAATCGTTCCCCAAAGTGGACTAATGAAAGCGATGGAAATATTGCAAAAAGGGGTTTAAAAAGTTTTTCCCCCTAATTTTTTTTTTGGGGGTTTAATCTTTTTTTTTAAAAAAGATTACCTGAAATTTTTTTTAATTTTTAGAACATTTCAATGTAAAACAAAATAAAGAAAAAGTTAATAATAAAAATTATTTCCCCAAAAAAGTATAGGGTTTTTTTTATTAGGGTAACTATTTTTTAAAAAATTTACAAAAATTAAAGGGGAAAATTTTTGAAAACCGCTCAGAGTTTTTTTTTAAATTTTTAATTGAAAAATTTTGTGCTAAATTTTAAAATAGTTATAAAAAAAAATTTTTATATTTGTTCTAGATTTTTTTAAAAGTTTCAATATGCTTTCAACGTGGTCAAAAAATAAAGACAAACCTCGAAAAGTTGAAATGTTACAAATGTTAAAAAAGGACAGTTCTAAAAATTTTGGGGAAAGGGGTTTAAAATTTTCCCCGAATTGAACTCCCCCAAAAATTTGGGGGGATGGTTTCCTTAATTTTAAAAAAAAAGTGTAGACTTAAATTAAACTTCCCCCCTTTCAAATTTGTTTTTCCATGAAATTTTTTCCCCCCCTGGGTTTTTTTAAAGATTTATTTCGAGTTTTATTGATTATATTTTTCCCCTCTCTTAAAAACCCCGGGGTTTACGGGATGATTTTTAAAAATGGTAGCACAAACCCCCCTTTTCCTTAAAAAGGGGGGTATAATTGGCATATAACTTTTAAAAAAAATTTTAAATTTTAAAAAAAATTCGAGCAATTTTTTTTTTCCTTTTTTTAAAAAACCTGGGTCCAAAATGAGAGTATTTCGTTTTTGGGTTTTAAAGTCTCTGAAAAAAAGATAGAGTGATGGACAATGGCCCCCAAAAAACCCGGACTACACTATCATTAAATATATCTTGGAAAAGTACAGTTAATTTTTTATGCCCCAAAGTAAAAATTTACCCTTTTTTAATTTTCCAACTAAACCTATAGACAAAAATTAATAGAGCCCCCAAAAACCAAAACCCCCATAAGAAACTTTTCATATCATAAATATACTATCAATCTGTATGAATTGGGTTTTTTTTGAAAAAAGGGGCCCCATGGTTGAACCTGTCAATTTCAAAAATTAAAGAATAAGATTTTTATAAAATTAAAAAAGTTTATACAAAAAAAAAAAAAATGACAAAATTATAAAGGGGAAAATTTCACAAAATGTGTTGCTAAGAAAAAAATTTGGAACGGCCTGAACAAATGGGGTTAATTTTGTTTAAAATTTTTTTTTTTTAAAATGGGGGGGGACGGTTAAAAAAAAAGGGGAAATGGGGGAAAAAGGGTTTTGACTGGTTTATTTTAAAAAGGGGGAAAAAAATGGTGATTTTTAAAATTTTAAACCCCCAAAAACTTAACTAAAAAAGAATAGTTTTTGACACTTTTTTTTAAAATTCGCAAAGAGGTGAATCATATTGTTTTAAAATTTAAAAAATTTATAGAACAGCCCGGGAAAGTTTTGATACAGTCCCCAAAAAAAAATTTTTAAAAAATTTACCCCAAATTGCGAAAGTAAAGAATTTAAAATAAAAAAATGTTTGAAAATACTTTTTTTTTCCCCCGGGGGGGGAAAAAAATAGGGGGTCTGAAAATTTTTTTAAACCCAAAAAATTTTAGATGTATGTAAATTACTAAAAATATTATATACGTATGTATTGTTTGAGGGGTAAATTTTTCGATAAACTAACTTGGCCCTTTTTTTTTAAAAATTTTAAAGGGCCCGGGGGAAAAAGGTTTTTTTAAATCTATTTATTTATGAAAAACCCAAAAAATAAATAAATTACTACATTTCTTGTATTTTTTTTATTCACTCAATCAAAAATTTTTTAACTCTGCAATTTCCGGGGGGTTTGTAGGGGGATGTAATTTGGGACACACATGGCTTAATGACATTAAGTGCAAAAAATAAACCCTTTTCATAAGTTTAAAGGGGGCCCCCAAAAGGGGGTTTTTTAAAGGATTTGAAAAAACCCTTTTTAAAAAATTTTTTTGTACTTCTCGTGTCCCCCAAAGAATAAAAATTTTTAAATCGCGTTTTTATGTTTTAAAAGATAATATAAAATTTTTTTGATAATTTTAAAAAAATTGTATAAAAAAGTGGGGGGGCAACCCCCTTTTTAAAAGCTTTATTTTTGGATTTTTCCCCCTTTCCCAATTTTTCCCCCAAAGAAAAAAAAACTTTTTTGTACCTCATGAAAAATTTTAAAAAAAAAAAAAAAAAAGCAAAATTTTTTTTTAATATCAAAACCCCCTTTTTGTGTTTAAAATTGTTAAAATTTTTAAACCCCCCGGAAAAAACTATTTATTCTTATAACACTTGTTTTGGGGTAGAAGAAAAACAAAAAATTTAAAAATTACGGTTGGGTTTTTTTTGGGAAAGACAAATTTTTTATATTTTTTATCTGTCAAAGGGGGATCCCCAAAATTTCCCCAAAAAAGGGGGGGGGTTGTGGCTGGAAACCCCCCGAAATTTTTTGTTTGTTTTCAACTTTTCCCCCCCGTTTTCCCCCAAAAAAGGGTTTAAATTGGGCAAACATGTGTTTTTATATACTCAAAGGACTATCTTTTTTAAAAATAAGTAATTAGATCTAAAAAAGAGTAGCTAGAAGTAGTCGCTTTTAAAAAAAGGGCAAACGATAAAAGGGGCCCAAATACCCCTTTTCCGGAAAAAAAAATTAAATAATGATCGGGGGAAAAAAAGGATTTTCACCAAAAAAAGACTTTTTCCGTTTTTGTGTATATTTTTTTGTGAAAATTTTGGGAAAAAATACCAAAAAAACCAAAAAAAGGCCCCGAAAAGCCTTGACCGGTTTAGGTAAAATAGCGGAAGTAGACGTCTTTTTGGCCTAAATGTAGTAAAATATTTTGAACAAAACTTGGGAAAAAGGGTTTTTGATAGGGGAAAAATGTAAAAAATATCAGGGTATCGGGGAAAAAGGGGAAAAAATTAGAAAAAAAATTACAAGGGGCAAAAAAAAAAACCTTTGAAAAAGAAAAAAATTTAGAAAAAAAAACATATGGGGGGTTCTTTTATTCCGTTGAAAATCGCGGCAATGCTTCGGGTAACTATGGGGGTTTAATTTTATTGGAACCATTTACCAAAATTTTTTAAAATTTTTTTTTAAGGGTGAAAAAAATCGAAATTTTTATAAATTTTAAAAAAATTTTAAAGGGATAACTGTTTTGCCCTAATTTTTTGAGCGGCTTTTTAAAAATTTTTTTTATTTTTTTATTTATTAAGGTTTAAAAAAAGTTTTATAGGGGGGAAAACGAAACCCCAAAAAAAATTTTAAATTTAGAAAAATAAAGACAATATTTTATTCTACAAAAGCAAAAAATTTAAAAAAAATCAAAATGTGGTTACCTTTTTTTATTTTTTTATGGGGTTTTGCATTGTTCATGAAAGGCCCGAACTTTTTTGAAAAATTTTTGTTTTATTTTTAAAATTTTAAAAAACAAAAATGATCGATTTTTTTTAAATTTAATGCCCCCTACCAGAGACTACGTTAAACCCCCCATTTTTTATTCCAGATTGCGAAAAGCGAATCAAAAAAAAAGTAAAATTTTTTAAAAAAAAAAAATTTTTGTGAAAAGTTTGGAAATTTTATTTAAAAAAAATGTCGTTTAAAAAAACCCCCCCTTTTGATTAAAAAACTGGGGAAAATTTTTTACAAAAAGGTCAAAGCGGGTTTTGGAAAATTTTTTACAAAATTTTTATATTTTTAATTTTCTGTGAATTAAAAAAAAAAGGAATGAACATAATATGTATTAAAAACCCAAAAACAGCAACAATATTGCCCCCAAAAACAGTATTAACTATACAGAACTTTGTTGTCTAACCGGAAACTGAAAAAATTTCCCCTTAAACCCCCCCCAAAGGGTGTATGCTTATTATTTTTAAAAAAAATTTTTTAAACCCCCCTTTTTAAAAACCCCCCTAAATTTTTTTCCCCCAAATTGGTTTAGGATTTTTAAAAAATTTTTCAGGGTTAAAAGGCCCCCCGGTTTTGCAGTTTTTTGTTAAAATTTTGTCAGTTTACTTGCTTTTTTTTAAAAATTTTAAAAAAACTTGATTAAAATTTAGGGGAAATTTCGGGTTTTAAAAGGGTGCCTGTTAATGTTTTTTTTAAAGGGTTTAAAATGTGGGCAATTTTAAAATTTGTGAAGTGTTATTTTCCCCTTAAAAAACCCCTCCAAAAACCCCAAAAAGGAACCCCCATTTAAATTTAAAGAAATGGGGCCCAAATTTTCGTGATTTTCCCCCCGGGGTTGGTATTAGTAAAAGTTTAAATTCAACAAGGGACTGAGTTGTTTATTTTTGGGGTTGGGGAAAAAAGTAAAAATCGTTTTTTTTTGGGGCTCCTTTTTGGGTAAAAATTTTTTAAAGTGTTAAAAATTTAATTGAATATATAATAGTCATTTGTTTTTTGATTTTTAAAGTTTTGTTATAAACGTTGTTTTCCCTTTGGGGAATTTTTTTTTAATAAATAAGAATGTTTTGAAAAAGAAATTTTCAAAAAGATTTTTTTAGGCCCCTTAAAAACCCAAAACCCCCTTTTTGTTCCATAGTAGTTTTTTCCCCCCTTTTTCCCACGATAATAATTTAAAAATTTTTGGGGGAAAGATTTTTAAAATTAAAACCCCCGAATTAGATGGAAACAGGGGGTGTCATGGCGCTTGGGGTTTAAAATTTAAAGAAAATTATTAAGGGATTGTTGAAAAAGTGTATATTTATTTTACATTTTACAAGGGAAATGTTTTAAAAATTTTGATAAAAAAATTTAAAAATTAAAACCATAATTCAAAACTTTTTCCCCTTTTTAAAAAAAGGTTTTTTTTAAAAAATAAAAAGGGTTTTTTTCCAATTTGTTAAAAAGAAATTTTTCTCAGAAAAAAAAGTTTTTTTAAAATTTTTTACAATCCAAAAGAAAATTTTTGGGGTTAAAAAAATTTCCTTTCCCCTGATAGACCGTTTAATGAATGTTTTGGGGGTTTCCCACAATTTTTTTTGGTTTTTTTTAAATTACTTTTTTTTTGTCATTTAAACAAGATTCCGTGAAGTTTTTTTGGGAAAGTGTGGTTTAAAGGGTTTTTAATTTGAGTTATTTAATTTTATTTTTTCATTTTAGATTTTTTTCCGTTTTTTTTTTAAAAATTTTTGGTCAAGGGGGAAAATTGTTTTTTAAAAAATTTTTAAAAAAATTTTATATTTAAAAAAAATTTAAAAAAAAATAATAAAAGCATAAACTAGATAAATTTTTTCGTTCTTTTTGCCCCCAAAACCATTGCTCCTCGTAAAGAATACTTTTATAATTAAAAGTTATAAAATCTAAAAAAATTTCCCCCAAAGGGTTTTTGTGTCAAAAGGGGATACCCCCTGGTTTTTAAAAATTTGGTAAAAAAATTTAAAAATTTCCCCCCTTCCCCTCTTTTAAAAAATGCCCCTTCTTTACCCTATTTTCCCTTTCCCCTTTTGTTATGTTTTAAACCCCTTTTTAAATGAAAAAAAATTTTTATGCGACATAAGTTTTTTTTTTTAATTTGAACAATTTAAAAAAAAGGGTTTAAATTTTTAAAAAAGTATTTTTTAAATTTAAAATTTAGCAATATTTTTCCTTTGAAATACGGTCTTTTAATTTTTTTTTAATTTATATGTAAAACTTAGAATACCTTTTAAAAAAATAAAAAAAAAATTTAAAAAAATTTTTTTCGAAAAAATACTCACTTCAAAAATTACCCCCCGGGGAAAAAAAGATGAAAATTTAAAAATAGCGGCACGTAATCGCAATAAAAAGGGGAAAAAAAAAAATTACACCTTTTTAAATGTGTTTTTTTACGTTGTTTGCATCGTTACCGCTGGGCACGGGTTTAAAAACTTGTATTCGAAAACGTTACGAGAAAGCTAGTTGATTTGTATTAAAATACACAGTTGTGGGGATTTTTTTTTTTTATATGTACAGTAACAAATGGGCAAGGGGGTTTTTTTTAAAAGTTTTTACACTAACTAGAGTTTTAGGAGTTGAATTTTTTTCCCGAAAAAAAATTTATAAACACTGTTGTGAGACCCCCAAAAACTGTGGGGGGAGATTTATACGTGCCCCATGCGGATTCTTTAAAATATTTTGTTTTTAAAACGTCTTACCCGCCCGTACTTTTTTTCATACGTAAAACCTTTTGAATTTTTTTAACAGTTTTTTTTTTTTTTTAAAAAAATTTTTTTAAAAAAAATTTTTTTTTAATGACATATTATTTTTGCATTGCCCCAAAAAAAACGGGGGAAAAAATAAAATATTGCAATAAAACAAAAATTTTTGTGGGTTTTTGTTTAAAAGGAAAAATTTTTTAAATTTTTAAAAAAAATACCGTTTTAAAAACATTTTTTTGAAAACGATCTTAAAAATTTTTAAATTTATTTTTTTAAAAAAACTAAATTCCACCATATAAAACTGTAAAACATAAATAAATAATAGTTTTTTATTTTTTTATTTAAAAAAAATTTTTTTTAAAATTTTTTTTTCCCCCAAAAAAGTTTTTTTTAAGGGGGAAAATTTTTAAACCCTTTTAAAGAAGTTTTTAAAAATTTTTTTATAGTTTTTGTTTTGTTCAAACTGCTGTATTGGGTTTTAAAAAAAAAATTTTGACTATTTTTAAAAATTTTTTTTTTTTCTAAAATTTAAAAGGGGGTTTTTTCGTTTAATTTTGTTAGTATAAAAAATTTTTTATTAGTTTACTTTTAACGTGGTGTAAAAATGTTTAAAAAAATTTTTTAAAATTTACCAAAAAAAAAATTTTTTTCCACAATTTATTACGAAGAAAAGACTAAAAATGTAGTTGGGTTTTTTTTTAAAAAAAAAAATGTTATAAACTACAAATATGTTTAAAAGGGGGGAATTTTTTACAGCAGAGGGGGAAAATTTTTTTTTTTTTTGGGGAAAAAAAGGTTTTTAAAAAAATTTTTATTCGTATTGCTGAAAAATTTTTTAAAAAAAAGGGTTTAAATTTTTAAAAAAATTTAATGTGGGCATAAATAATGTGGCCAGATAAAAAATTTTTTTTTTCAGGGATGGGTTTTAAAAAATTGTAAAAGTAAGAAAACCTGGGGGGTGTCTATTTTCTGGAATGAATGATAATTAAATAAATCCGCCCCTTTTCCCCCTTAACGATAATAACAAAACCCCCCAAAAGGGGGTCTGTACTCCAAAAGGGGGGGTGTCAAAAATTTGGGAAAATTTGTTTCACCCATCGAATCAATGGTTTTTGTACAAAATTAAAAACCAAACGGGCCTAGTAAAAAAGAGATAGGATTTTTTAGGTCCCCCTAAGGGGCTTTTTTTATGTACGGTGCCTTTTTTTAAACTTAAAGGCCATGTCATTTTTCCGTGGCGTCGGTCGTATCCATAGTAGAACGTCGCGTATGCCCCGAGGGTTTCGAATCCCGTCAAATAAGAAGACCCCCGGGGGCCCCGGGAAAGAGTTTTTCTAGGGGGGTTTTGGAAAAACCAGTAAACCAAGATGTGTTTTTTTGCGGTGTTTTGTAGTGAACAGGGACCCTTTTCCTTGTTCAGCGGGGTTTTTTTGGGGGGGGTGTTTCCCCGCGCGATAGTAGAGCAGTGATTTGGGGTTTGGGGTTTTTATTATATTCATTTTGGACAAAGATTTTACTGGGTTACACTATCAAAAAAAAAGAAGGATGTTTGGCGGGGGCCACATTGTCAGGGGGGTGTTTTTTCAGAGTGACTTGTCTTTTTTAAAAGTGGTTAGCGTTTTTTTTAAAAATCCACCCCTAGATGGCGGAGGGGCCCCCCGGGAGTGGGGGCATGGTTTTAAGTTCAAGGTCCGTGGGGGGCCCGGAAAATTGATTTTAAAAACTAATACTCGTAAAGGGGTTCCCCGGCCAGAAAAATTTAAAAATTTTTCATTAAAATTTTTGGGGGGTTGGGGGAACAATTTTAAATTTTAATGAAGTAAATTTTTAAAAAAAATTTTTTTTTTAAACCCAAAATTTTAAAAATGAAATTTAAAATTTAGAGAAGTGGATGATAAAAAATCATAGTAATTATTATTTTTTTTTTTTTTTTATTCCAAAACTGAAAAACATTTGTGACTAAAAAAGTGTTTTTAAAATTTTAAAACTAATTTTAAAACTTGGTTTTAAAAAAAAATAGTCCAGGGGTTGACACTTTTTTTTTAAAACTACGTAGCGGGGGAAAAATTTTTGGGTTTAAACCCCTTTACCTTGGAAAGTTTTTGGGAAAATTAAAAAAATTTTTGTTTTTCCCAAGGGAAATAAGTGGGGCCTTTTATAGAGTGATTGTAACATTTATTTTTAGCGTATTTGTGTTTTTTAAAAAAATTAAAAAATATCGCCCTTTTTGCTTAATTTTTTCTTTGTAATACCCAATTAAAAAAAAAAAAATTTTCTTTTTTTTAAAAAGTTTTTAAAAATTTCCCAAGTTTAAATTAAAAAAGAAAAAGTATGTAAAACTTGTACCGTTGGGGGTTTTTAAAATTTTAAAAAATTTTTTTAATTGGGGTTACAAAATTTTTTTTTTTTTACCCCCAAAAAAAAAAAACAGCAAAAAAAAAAGTGGGGAAAAAGTTCCCCCCTTTTTTTTCCCCCTGGGTTAGTTTCTCTCGGTTTTGTGACAACCCCTTTAGGATTTTTCGTAGAAGGAAAAAAAAAATTTTAAAAAAGGGGGGGTTCCTTTAAAAATTTTCTGTGGGGGCTAAGTAAATGTCGAAAACGAGGAACTTTTTTGTTTAATGAAAACATAATCGGAAGTGGGGAAAAATTTCCCCCTTTTTTGTATGTACATTTTTTGGAAAAGTTACGTAATTTTTCTCCGTTATTTTAATCCCGAAAACAATTTTATGGATACAACATCTTTTAAAACACAGTTAATAAGACATAAAGGCCACGTATTTAAATTTAAGTTTATTAAAAGGGAAATTTTTGGGGAAAAAATTTTTTTGAATGATCTAAAAAAACCCCTTTTTCCAGTATGTTCTGTTCTTGCTAATACCCCAAAAAAAGGGTAAATCCAGAAAACCCTTTTTTTTAAAAAAAAAAAGTTTTAAAAATTTTTTTTTAACGTAAAAATTTTCATAGGTGATTGGTTTTTAATTTTTTAAAAAAATTCAAGTTAAAGATTTTTCATTAAAATCCCCCCTATTCCGTAAAAAAAGTTGTCATGTAATGCTTAATTGAAAAAAAAATCCAAATTTTAAATTTATTTTTTTTTGGGGTTTTTTTTGGGACTTAAAAAAATTAATGTTATGTCATTTTTTAAATTTCCCCCATTAAAAATTTTTGTAGTTTTAAATAATATATGAATATTCCTATTTAAAAATTTAGATTTTAAAATTTTTTTGGGGTTTTTTTTTTGCTGATTTTTTTCCCTAAAGGGTAAAATTGCGTTTTTTTTTGGTTAATAAGTAAAGAAAATTTAAAAAAAATTTTAAAAAAAAAATTTTTTAGAGAATGTTAAACTGTTTGAGTGGTTTTTTTAATATACTAAAAATTTTGGGGTGTGGGAAAATGCCCCTTTTTTTTTATTTTGGGAAAATTTTTTTTTAAAATTTAAGTACTGCGAGGGGTACTATAACACCCTGTATCGGGGGAAAAGCATCGCGCCCCCATCAATCCTTCAAATTTTTGTTTTTATGCCAAAAAAGTTTTATGATGAGCCTCGGAAATCCCCCCGTTACGTTTTTTTTGGTTTGTTTAACTGTTTCAAAAAACCCTTTTCGACGGGTATGATAGTTTAAATTCACTGGATGTTTTGGAAAATTCCCCCCTTTTTAAAAAATTTTTAAATTTAAGTGGTTTAAAAAAAATTTTTTTCACAAAACACAAAACAGGGGGGCCATGAAAGCTTTAGTGTGAAAAAAATTTTTTTAAAAAAATTTAATTCACCCCTTTTTAAAAAAAAATCTTTTTTAAAGAGCCGTGATATTTTGGGGTTAGATTTTGAAAATTTTTTAATTAAACTAATATGGTGAAAAATCATTTTATATTCAGTTTATAAATGTTTATTAATTCATAAACTATAGCTTTTGTTTTTTTGGTGAAGCAATTTAAAAGGACCCCCCTGTAGAAACCTATTTTTTTTTTCCCTTTTCTTGCTAAAAATTCGCATTTTTTGATGAGATAAAAAATTTAAAAGAAAAAGTGATGTGTCAGTGAGTGTGTAAAAACCCCTTTTTAAAAAAATCGTTTTGTAGAAATTTTTACTTTTTAAAAGGGGGGGTTTTGAAGTAAAAAATTTAAAATTTTTTAAGAATATTGGGAAAAAATTTTTTTTAAATTTTTACCCAAAAACTATACGGGGCCCTGAGTTAATCACTCGAACTTTTTTATTCTTAAAGTGAAAATTTTTTCCCCTAACAAATACTTTTAAATTTTTTAAAAAAAAAAACTTTTTTAATGTATAAAAATATTGAAAGAAAATGTTTTTAAAATTTGTTCATCTACATGAGTTGGGGTTTTTGAAAAAAAAATTTTTTTTGTAATTTATTGCATTAGCTTATTTTATTGGTTCGGACTTTTAAAATTTTTTTTTACAACTGTTCCCCCTTTTTGAATTTTCTAACTTCCCCACCCGCGGTCATGGGGTTTTTCGGGGCCCCTGGCACCCATAAATTTCCCGGGAACAATGTTCCCCCTCAAAAAATTCCCCATTTTTCCTTTGGGGGTTGACTTCCGCTTTAAAAGAAGGGAGGTCCCCAAAGGGCCCCATAGAACCCCCGGTCGCTTGGGGCCCCCCCCGTGGCCGCGTGAGCAAGGGGAAGGGGCGGGTTGGTCAACCATTGGGGGTTTTGCCCCCCTATATAAAGTAGTTATTTGTAAAGTTTTCACCCGGGCTTAAAAATTGGTAAATTGGTCCAACTAAGAAATAATTAAAAAGCTTTTCCTTGAAAAAAATAGACGTACCAAAATTTAGACAAAGTAGAAGTATAAGCTTTTGTTGGTGGGGTTTTAAAAAACAACGAACTTTAATTTTTCAAAAAAATTAACTTTTTTTTAAAAAAAAAAATTAAATTACCCTTCAGTTAAAATTTATTTTTTTCGTCTTCCTTAATTTTTGGTTTTTTAAAAGTTATTCTTTTTTTTTCCCCGCTGCAAAAAAAAAGATTGCCAAAGTTTTGACTATCCCCCCCCCGATTTCTTTTCAATCTGTTACCCAAATTTGGAACGGGGGGTCTGGAATAGATACTATTTTTAATATCTAAAAAAAGTTTCTGTATAAAGAAAATGAAAATGTAGTAGCTTAATTTTTTATAAAAATTTTTGTTAAAAACCCGAAAGGGCTATGCAGGGGGTAAATTTTGGGGGGGGATACATAATTTAAAACCAAAACTCTATTGGAAAATTTGCAACAACCATTCATTATTTATATAATCACTATTTTTCCCCAAAAAAAAGATTTTGTAGGGGGTTTTTTCCCCCGTGAGATTTAACCCCTGATTTTTTTGTATAGTTTTTTTTTCAGTATTAAAACGTTAATGATTTTTGGGTATATATGTTAACAATTATTTCCGACAAAAAGGGGGTTTTTAAAAGAGTATTTTTTCCCAAACTTTGGGGTGGACACTTAAGAGAGTTTTTTTCAAAACCTATAACAAAAACAGGAATTTTTGTTTATTTGACATTTTTTCCCCTTTTTTAAAAGTATGAAACAATGGGTGAAAAATCAGACAGTAATCAAAACATTTAATTCCCTGACGTTTTTTATAGTAAAAATACTCATTTTGAAAAGGGGGTTTTTAAAATCCCAAAAATTATTTTAAAAAAAAATTTTTAAAAAGTATGTTGTTAAAAAAACCCCCCCTTTTAAAAAAAAATTTAATTTCCAAATAAAATTGGGGGACAAAAGAGATTTAGGGTTTAAAAAATGTTTTTTTTGTTAAGAAATAGTGCTCTAAAGCACCCAAAAAATTCAAAAATAAAATAAAAGCATTTTTTTGGACAACAATGTTTTTGAGTAATTTTTTCGTGGTGGAAAATTGTTTAAAAGAAAGAAATTTAAAGGGTGAGGTTTAAGTAAGTTTTGTAATCCCGGCATAGTTGACGGTTTAAAAAATGTTTTTTAATGAAGTTTGTTGAGTGGTTAAAAAAGGGATGGGGAAATTGCCGTTCAAGGGGGGGAAACGGGGAAAAAGAAAGGGGGAAAAAAAAAAGGGCCCCCAAAACCCCTTTGGGGGAAAAAAAAATTTTTTTGGTTACAGGTAAAGACTATAATAGTTGTAATTAATAAATTTTTTTAAAAAGTTTTTTAAAATAAATATTACTAATAGGTAAAAATTTTTTAAAAAGATAACTTTAAAGGAGGTTTGGGGGAGTACAGGAAAAAAATTGTGGAAAAGCCAAAAATTTTGTTGTAAAAATTCTTGGGCGAAAAAAAAACTGAAAGTGAGCCCAAAAAAAGGGTTTTATCCGTTTAAAATAATTTAGATCAAAGATTTAATTTTTCAGACCCCAAAAAGCCCTTTTTGGGAAAAAAGTGATAGTTTTGTTTTTTAAAATTTGATTTTGAAAATGTAATTAAAGGGTTAAAAAAAGTTGCCATATCAAGAAAAAATTAGAAACCTTTGTTTAATTTGGTGGGTACATTTTTTCAA